>NW_026248892.1:0-30376 GCF_020740795.1 Apus apus
TGACAGGAAAACAACGACAGGGGGACGGCGTTTTCAGGGTGGAAAAAATTTACCAGCTCCTGGATATACCAGGAAACACACGGGTCTCCTAAAGCGGAGATAACACCAGGAATGCTTTTCAGTGGAGATGCTGATAGCAGGTGTAAGGCAGGGGGATCAGCTCTGCCCCAGCCCTCACCATGTGCCTGCGAAGTATTGTCTGGCTCTTCCTGTACTTGAGGCAGAATTCACACATGTAGAGACGGCCCAGGCGAGCATACTCCTCTGGGTAGGGGGAGTGGTAGCAATGGAAGCTCCTTGCCACTTCAAGCTTATTTCCTAATTTGCAGGAAGAGGATACAGCCTAATGCTCTGCCTCAGATATCCCAGATGCAATTGCTACTGGTAAGCATCAAAGTGCCTTTTGGTTCATCTCTGGAGGTGGAAGGTGGCTTTGCAAAGCACCTACAGAAGCCTCAGCCTCCACTCCACAGTCACTGGCTACTGTCAGGATGGGTTCTGTTGCCAACACTCCTTAGCCATCCTTTCAGCAGGTGAGGCTGTCTTTTCTTTCACTGAAAATAAACACCTGCTACATGGGACTGTTACTAATTATTCCTCCATTCTCACTGCAAAAGCTTCACTCCAGCTGTGTGCTTTCAGCACTCCAATGTTACCCCTACAGCAGCTTTGCTGACTTGGCTGGGCTGGAGCTGCCCTTCTTGCAAACTCTGATTCTACCTGAACAATACCACCCAGGAAGCCTTCACATTCCTAACAAAGACCTTTGCTATCAGGTATAATAGGAGTCAGAAGTCTCACCACGTCCTCAGATGCCCGTGCTCGTGCTCTCCGGAAAAGCTTCAAGTCATACTCACTGGTCAGGTTTTCAAGGAGAGGTTCCCTAGTGTTGCCATAGGTTTGTCTGTGCTCCTGGAGCAATAAAATAACAGGAGATTTTGCTGCCACGATGCTACCAAGCTGTTGGATCTTGCAGCTTTTTTTAGCTGAGAATGTTACAGGATGGCTGGGAAAGCCAAACTCCTGCTTAGTTGTCTCATTCCAGACAGGAGGGCATTCCAAGAATTGAAACAAGAGCTAATGAGGGCACCAGCTTTGGGTGTGCCAGACATAACCAAGCCCTTCTGGCTGTTCTCATATGAAAAGCAAGGGGTGGCTTTGGGAATTCTAGCCCAGAAGCTGGGTCCCTATAAGCGAGCAGCAGCATACATCTCCAAACAACTGGATACAGTTAGTAAAGGATGGCCAGGATGCCTTCGGGCAGTGGCTGCAGTTCTGAATATTCAAGAAGCCTGGAAGTTCACTTTGGGACAAAAGATGGTTGTGCATACTTCCCATGCAGTGACCTCTGTTCTGGAACAAAAAGGGGGGGTATTTGCTCTCACCATCAAGGTTCCTGAAGTACCAAGCAGTCCTAATGGAACAAGATGATGTTGAAATTACTACATCTGCCATCATTAATCCTGCTTCTTTTCTGAGTGATAAGCAGGAAATGGAAGCCATCACACATGACTGCATAGAGACTATAGAGACAGTGTATGCAAGCAGCTCTGACTTGAAGGAGGAACCACTGGAGGAACTGAATACACTTGGTACACCGACGGGAGCAGTTTTGTAAAAGATGAGTCCGCATGGCAGGATATGCTGTAACCACCAGGGATCGAGTGGTGGAAGCAAAGTCCCTCCCTAAGGATACATCTGCACAGCGAGCTGAAATAATTGCTCTAGTGAGAGCACTGGAGCTTGCTAAAGGTCTAAGAGTGAGTATCTGGACAGATTCAAGACACGGCTTTGGTGTAGATCAAGCTCATGGAGCTATTTGGAAGGAATAAGGAATTTTGACGGCCCTAGGAAAACACATCAAGCATGCTGACATGATTCTGAGACTTTTGGAGACTGTACAATTGCCTTCAGCCGTTGCTACTATGCACTGCAAAGGACACCAGAAAGGTAACACTGCCCAGGAGGTGGGAAATAAATTGGCAGACTATGAAAAAAAAAAAGGGCGGCGGAACAAGGTGAGGTATTAAGTCTGATTCCTGAGAAAACTTTGACACTACCTGATTCAGTAAATTATGATGAAAGGGATCTTAAATTAATCAAAGATGTGGAAGCAGAGATTGAATCAACAGGTTGGGCAAAATTGAGAGATAACAGAATAGTGGTTCCTTTCAGGGTGTTATGGAAACTGGTAAAAACAGCATGACAAGACACACTGGGGAACTGGAGCTTTGTACAATTCACTCACAAAAAAAATAGTAGCTAGGAATCAGTTTCAAACTGTGAAGAGTATGGTTGATAGATGTGAAATCTGTTTTAAAAAAATAATAATAAACAAAAAATCCAAAGGTGGAGAATCGAATAAAATTTGGAAGTATTGATAAAGGGAATGTTCCAGGCCAAAACTGGCAGATTTTTCAGAATTCCCTAGAAAGGGCAGGGATATTCAGGCCATTTCAGGATGGCCTGAAGCCTTCCCCTGTAGAATCAACAAGGCCTGAGAAGTCACAAAAATTTTATTGAAAGAAATTATTCCTAGGGTTGGAGTGCCAGAGGTGATCTCCTCTGATAGGGCAACACACATTGTGTCACAAGTGGTTCAGCAAGTTAGTAAATTCTTAGAAATTAATTGGAAATTGTGCACAGCTTACCACCTGCAAACAAGTGGGCAAGTGGAAAAGGCTAATCATTTGATAAATACATTTAGGGTGGGATCAAGCCCTCCCTATTGAACTAACAATCAGTAGTTTAAGAATATGGAATGACTACCCTGTTTGTAGGGTGTCTCAGGAATATAACCCATTTAACCTGGCACGGACAAACATACTTATTTTTGCATATACAGAGGAACAGGTGGCAATGTTTTGGCACTATGAAAGCTTGAACGTAAGTCATGCAAGCTTATCTTGGGGGAAATTAAATGAGATATTGAACCAGTCTCAAGAACTTCGAGAGCATTTAAGGAAGCAGAATAAAACCTTGGCTGAGTCTATCATTAAAACAGTAATAGCCAAAGACAAACTTATTGGTCTGTCTAGTCAAATTGAATCTGAAACTGCCCGTCATAGGTGGGATATCTAGTCAGCATAATCATTCTCTGCAGAAAGAAACTGGGATGTTTTAATTCACCCACTTTTGATACTACTGGTTTTTGTGATTATACTGACAGTCATTAATTGCCTTTTATGGTATAAGCTAAAGAAACTGACTTTAAGAATTTGGGCCTTGCCTAAAGTAATGAAATAGAATGATCTAGAATCTTTGTAAAGGAATTTACAAAGTTTAAAGAAAAGGAGGGATTGATACTTCATAGAATATTTGTTAGTAAATTCAATAGAAATATAGCCTCATAAAAGTTTACTAAAGTAATGAATTTGCTATACTAAGGGTTGCTTTTAAAACAAGGTGCTTTGTGAAACTATCAGTCAACTATGCCAAGCATCCTGCAGGTTGTGATAACATCAAGTCTTCTAAGACCCTGGCAGCCTACAGACACACTGATGTGGATTCTGACCCACCTGGGCAATCGACCAGCGGGAGACTGGAGACAGGACCAGGACAGAGACAGGACAAAGACGACAAAGGACTAGAATCAACAAAGACCCCCACAGGAGACCCTCCAGCAGGCATAATTACAAAGATAGCCAATTCCAGGAAATAAAATGACTATGTAAAAGAATTCTGGGGACTCATTGACATGGAACTGAATATGCATGTTTTTGGTATATATGAGTCAGGGTGTTTCACTGACTCCTTGGAGCACTCATGGTGGAGGATCCCCAGTGCTTCCCAGTGCTGCAGTAAAGAATGCCTGCTCAGTAACAGCCTGTTTGTTGTTATTGGGTCTTGATCTTGGAATCCTGACCCAGCCGCACCAGCCTCCCACTGCAGTGAGGAGTGTTAGAAAGCAGGGGGGTTTGGAAGCTCCAAATTTTTGTTTCAACGTCACCAACTATGACGTCACCAACTACGATGTCACCAACTATGACGTCATCCAGCACCGGGTGACACTGCCCGTGGGGCACTTGCTGGGACCCACAGCCCCTTCCAGCCACTCCAACGTGTCCTGTTTCCCCTGGCAGCCTTCAGGATTTCCCTGCCTGTGATCTCTGGCTGGTGCAGGTTCAAGCTCGCCTTGCAGACCTGGAAGGAGAGCACAGGAACGATGGCAAAGGCAACCTGGCTCCCACCACCAGATGCCTGCTGGGGACCTGCCAGCAGTGGCTGCTGGGGCAGGGATGCAGGAGATGATGGGGCTGCAGCTCTGCAGAGCAGCAGCTGACTCCAGGCAGAGGGAGGCTCCATCACCCTGCCCTGCCCCCACCCGTGTCCTCCTTGGCACCCACCTGCTTGGATCTGACATGGAGCTGCACAGACTGCACCAGGGAGAAATGCCACTTCTCACCCTGCTGCTGAAGCTGCCTCTCCTCCAGGATGTCCTGCTGCTGGAGCAGGGTGGCTCTGCTGGGCTGCTCCAGGCTCTGCTCTCTGCAGGCCCCACGGCTCCTCTGCTGCACCTCCAGCTGCACCAGCTGCACAGGCAGATGTTCCCCAGCAGCTCCAGGACCCACCCGCTGCTCTGGGATGCTGGGCTGGCCCATGGTGCATGTCAACTGGTGCTCTGCCCCTGCTCCCCGGCCTCCTGGCCCTGCCTCCCTGCCCAGGGCAGCTGGCACGGGGGCCCTGTGGGCAGCTCTTGTGGCCCGAGGAGCACGGGGGGCAGCGGGCAGGGGCCGAGCCCCAGGGGCCCATCCACCCTCGGCTGCCCTGGCCGAGCTGCCCGCCCGGTCCCGCGGTGCCACCGGCTGCTGGACGGGTCCCCAGCGCCCGCTGACAACCCTGCCAATGGCCTCCTGGGCTGGGGCCCAGGCTGTGTCCTGCCCGGCTGGGGCAGAGGCTGCAGGGCTGGACAGGACAGGTCTCCAGCTCTGGGCCCTGGGGCGTCTGCCCCGCTCAGCCCAGATGCCCCCAGCAGACGGGACGGGCTGTCGGTCGCTGCTGGACGTGCCCCTGGCAGGGGGTGCAGGGGGCAGAGGGGGCAGCCTGGGGCAGGTGGGGGCAGCTCTGGGGCGCCCAGCTGCAGGTGCCTGCCCAGGGGCTGCTGCCTTGCTGAGGAGCAGTGGCAGGGATGGCTGATGGGCCATCCCCTCCTGCAGGGCCAGCCTGCCCGGCTGCAAGAGGAGCCGAGGAGAGAGGCCGTGGGAGCGGGACCTCTGTGCCCGCAGCCCCCGTGTCCCCGCTGGGACGGCTCCTGTGCCCGGGCTCCCCTCTCCTCCTGCCCTGCTCCTCTTCTGCCGCCTCTGCTGCAGGCCTGGCAGCTCTTTGCTGAGCTGAGAACGGGCCTGCTCCTTCTCCATGGACATCTTGGCTGTCCTCTGCTGGAGACGTGCCACGGGTGTCCAGGGGAGCTGCTGCCTCCTGAGGGAGATGCTCTCCTGGCAGTGGGCACCCCACGGCTTGGCTTCCTTACATACCCCCTGCTCCCCATGCAGACCCATCACAGCGGTGTCCGGGCAACAGGCCCTGCATCACAGAGGCCTGGGGGTGGCTGTGGAGACGCCCACCCCTCACCTGCTGGGACCAGCTGGACCCACCTGCACGGCCCTCAGGTTCCCCAGCAGCAGGGAAGGCGCCCGGCGCGGCCAGGAGCTGCTCCCCTTCCTGCACACAGCGACCTCCTGCCCTTGGGGCGGGAAACCCGCACCTGGAAAAGGGCTCCACAGGAGCAGCTCCTCCTCCTCCCAGCAAGCAGCTCCTCCTCCTCCCAGCAAGCAGGAATCCAGCCGAGTTAGAGACTTCAGGGCTAAACTGGCCAAACCCAGATGGTGCTGAAGAGTAGAACCTGTTCCTGCTGGTCACAAGTGCTGTGCTGAACTGGGCTGTGTCTCCCGCAGAGCCCAAGCAGCAGGATTCACTGGTACATCAGCCAGCCTGTCAGCATGAGGAACAACAGGACCCAGCTCAGCACAGACCACGAGCCTTCCTCCCAGAGACCCCTGCCCACGGCCCCGAGAGGCAGTGCACATGGGGAGGGGTGTAGCTTGATGTTAATGACTGCGAGAAATGATTTAAATATCATCATGAATCCAGGGAATCACTCTGTATAATCCCGCCCCCCTCTCAGACAAGAAACACACGTGTATGTTTAAGTGCACAAACGCGTGTTGCCCTTCCCTGCCGGGCTGTGTCTGCAGGACTGATCCCCAGCCCAAGCAAGAACCCGCTTTAGAGCTGCTCAGGGCTTCGCCGCCATTGGGCGGGAGGGCTGTCAGTCTGTGCCCTGAGGAGCTGCGGGCTGTGATTGGCCGCCAGGGGTCCGGCTCCCGCCCTCCCTGAGGCGCCGCTGCCTGTGATTGGCTGCCCGGGGCTGCCCTGGGCAGGCGGCAGGAGGAGGCGGGAGCGGCAGGAGTCACCACCAGCTCCTCTCCGGGCTGAGACGCCCCAGGTCTCTCCGCCTTTCCTGGAGAAGAAGCTCCGTCAGCTCCTGGCGCCTCCTGACTGACCCCCCTGCCCTTCGAGCTCCTGTCCGGGAGCGGGAGAGGCCTGGGGGGTGTCCTTGGTGCGGGCAGGAGGGTTTGGGGGGCACGGGTCTGGGCTGGGAGGCAGTGGGAGAGCCTGGAGGGCAGGCCTGGGCTGCACTGGAGGGTCTGCACGGGCTGGGTTCCAACCCTCCCTCTCTCTCTGCTCTGCAGAAGGTCCCTGAGCTGCGGCTGCTCCAGGAGCTCTGCTGCAGCCAGGAGGGCTCTGCTGGAGGCCTGCACAGCAGCAGCAGGTGGGAGATGGCACCAGGGCCTGGGGAAGGAGACCTGGGTCCCCCTGCCCCTGGGCTGGTCCTGCCCTCAGCAGCTGGACATGCTGTGAACAGGCCTGTGCCTGGAGAGCTGGGAGGTGGGTGGGCACCAGGAAGCTCCACAGACGGGGGGTCCATCCGGTCCCCCCGCTCGTCGCTGGCCTGCAAGGAGCCCTCCCATGGCTGATGGGCCATGGCTGGGGGAGAAGACATGTCCCAGCTGGGAAGCAATGGGCAGGCAGGGAGTTCTCTCCTCCAGGAGCTTTGCTTTCTCTGAAAAGCCAGGTCCCAGGTTTTCCCTGGTGGGAGCCCCTCGAGAGCCCCAAGGGCTGGGGAAGAGGGAGAAGGTGATTTGCTTGTGCTCAGCCTCTTCTCTCAGGCAGACCAGCTGTGCGTGGCGTCGAGAGGGCACCGCAGGAAGATGAGGGCGCCGTCCTGCCTGTCCAGCCTGGAATATCTCCTGTGCCTGAGAGAGAAGAAGGGAGTCGTTCTGTCCTGCAAGGGGTGAGAAAACATGTCAAAGCACCTGCAGCGACTGGGGTGGGAGATGAGGGAGGACGTCCCAAGGTGAGGTGGAAGAAGCTCTGGATGCAGGACCTGGGCTGTGCTCCCCAGAGCAGGTAGTTGGGCAGAGGGGGGTGCAGGTCAGGCCGTGCAGGGCAGCGTTGATGGAGCAGGTTCTGCCCACGTTCTGGAGTCCTGCTCCAAGCCCTGGGCTTTGCTGCCAGCCTGTGCTCTCTGCTGGAGCTGTTCCCTTGGCAACAGCTGCAGGGAAGTGACCTTGGGAAAGAGATGAGATCCTTTGGTTGCCCAGGAGCATCTTGGACAAGCCAAGTTCTCCCCAGGTGCAGCCAGGGAACCAGCTCGACCCTCCAATCCAGAAGGGCCAGGGGAAGCCTGACCCTGCCCTGACACGGGCTGGTCCAGAGTCACTTTGAGCTGGGCTTTGCACCCCTTGTTTTCCAATGGACAGTAGAGAATGAAAACAATGACAGGTCAGGTGAAAGCTCAGGTGAATGTAAAGGGTGTTTGATGTGCCAGGGAGGGGATTTGGGGCTGTTATCTGGGAGAGCACTGGGAGGATACTGGGAGGGCAGTGGAGACAACTGGGAGGGGCAGTGGGGGTCGGGGGTGTACAGGAGGGTGGTGGGGGGAACTGGGAGCACCGGGGGCACAGGGGTGACTGGTGGGCTCTGGGAGGATACTGGGAGGCTCTAGGAGGAGTGGGGGGATACTGGGAGGGCACTGGGGAACATTTGGCAGGGATGGGGGGCAGAGGACAGGGAGCACTTGGATACTGGGATACACTAGAGGGATGCTGGGAGCACTGGGGTACTGGGATACACTGAAGGGATGCTGGGAGGTGTTGGGAGGGGATGGGGAGATCAGGGGTACCAGGGGTCTGGGGGAACTGGGAACACTGGTGTGACTTGGGGATACTGGGAGGGGAGGAACTGGGAGATAATCGATGAACTGGGAGGGACTGAGAGAGACTGGGAGTCACGGGGGGGCTACTGGGAGTCACTGGGCCCACCCTGTTGTGACCCCCATAGCCCCTCCCCCTCCGGTGGCCACGCCCACATGGTGCCTCACCCGATTGGAGGAGGCCAGAGGGGGCGGGGCTTGTGCTGAGCCACTGGGAGAGGAACTAGTCTGATTGGCTGATTGCTGCCTTAGCCCCACCTGCAGACTCACTGGGTGTCACTGGGTGCCACCAGACCCCATTGGGTGTCACTGGGTGACACTGGGTGTTACTGGGTGTCACTGGGTGCCACCAGGCACAATTGGGTGTCACTGGGTGACACTGGGTGTCACTGGGTGCCACCTGGTGCCACCAGGCCGGCCGTGGGGCTCGGCCACCGCCTGCCAGGCCGCCGTGGGGCAGCAGCACCACATGCAGGGATGTGTGGGGCAGAGCCCGGGCTCCTCCTGCCCCACGGATCTATGGGGCACCATCCAGCTCCGGCCCTGCTACAACATCCAGGGCTGTTCCTGTGAGTCAGCCTCCCCTATAGCGACCTATAGCTGCCCACAGCACCCTATAGAGTCCTATGGAACTCTAGAGCTGCCCTGTACTGCCCTATGGAGCCCTATAGCTGCCCTATAGCCACCCCATAGAACCCAATATCCACCCTATAGCTTCTCCCATAGGCTCCCTCTATAGGGGTCCGGTGGGCTGAGGCCTCCCCGTGCCCTCCCAGTGCAGGGAACTGGTCAGACTGGAGCCTCTGCACCCCCTGTGTGGGGCCAGCCCCACATGCAGCTGCCAGCGCCACTGCCAGCCCCGCCTGCCCCTTCCTGTGCATGGGGGCCAGGGAGGCTGGGGGGCTATAGGGTCAATGGGGGATCTGTGGGGTCCGTGGGGGGCTATTTAGCTGGGGGGCTGTGGCATCAATGGGGATCAATGGGGGTCAGTGGGAATCAATAGGGGTCAATGGGGGTTAATGGGGTCAGTGGGATCAATAGGATCAGTGGAGTCATTGGGGATCAATGGGGCTCAATGGGATCAATGAGGGTCAGTGACAGCAGTGGCGGTTAATGGGATCAATGGGGGTCAGTGGGATCAATGAGATGAATGGAGGTCAATGGGATCAATGGGGAGGTTATGGAGATCAATGGGGGGCTGTGGCATCAATGGGAATCAGTGGGGGTCAGTGAGATCAATGCGCAGCAATGGGTGTCAATGGGATCAGTGGGGATTAATGGAGTCAATGAGGATTAATGGGATCAATGGGGATTAATTGGGTCAATGGGGATCAGTGGGATCAATGGGAGTCAATGGGAGTAAATGGGGACATATGGGGTCGGGGGACCAGGGTGGATCTGTGGGGCTGGTGTTGCCTTTCGGGGAAAGGCGTGACGACCTGGTTCAAGAACGGCACGGCGGCCAACCCCAGGCCGCTCGGTCCATCAGCTCACAGACACCAATGTGGTGGATGGCAAATGGCGTTTATTAGTGTTTACCGCGGTGTTTATATGAGTTAGGTCTGTGGTGTCACTTCCGTCTGCTTACATCGTGAACTAAGTGCTATTGGCTATTAGGAGAGGGGCCTTATCTTTCTGTTGGACAGCCAAGGACTCAGAGCACGTATTAGAAACTGTAATAATGGATCAAGAGGAAACAAAGCAGGTCCGTGTCTCAGTTGTAGCGACACAAGTGCAAACATCCTTGCAGGAACAAAACCATGGATGACAATAACAACCGTAGTAATGATAAATAAAATAATAATACTAACAATAAATATAGAAACAACAAACCCCCACAGAGCAGAATACCAAGAAAGCAAAAAACAAAAACAAATTAACAAACAAACAAAAAGGGTGCAAAGACATAAAGGAAATAAATATCATAAATGTTATAAATGACAATTGTGGAAAGAGGCTATAAGTCTCTCACTCTTGAACAATGAAGAAATCACTTTACTGAGGGCATCCTTGAGCTCCTGGTTCCTCATGCTGTAGATGAGGGGGTTCACTGCTGGAGGCACCACTGAGTACAGAACTGCCACCACCAGGTCCAGGGATGGGGAGGAGATGGAGGGGGGCTTCAGGTAGGCAAACATGACCGTGCTGATGAAGAGAGAGACCACGGCCAGGTGAGGGAGGCAGGTGGAAAAGGCTTTGTGCCTTCCCTGCTGAGAGGGGATCCTCAGCACAGCCCTGAAGATCTGCACATAGGACACCACCATGAAGACAAAACAGCCAAATCCTAAAAGGAGACTAAATACAATAAGCACAACTTCCCTGAGGTAGGAGTGTGAGCAGGAGAGCTTGAGGATCTGGGGGATTTCACAGAAGAACTGTCCCAGGGCATTGCCCTGGCAGAGGGGCAGTGAAAATGTACTGGCTGTGTGCAGCAGAGCATTGAGAAACCCAGAGGCCCAGGCAGCTGCTGCCATGTGGACACAAGCTCTGCTGCCCAGGAGGGTCCCGTAGTGCAGGGGTCTGCAGATGGCCACGTAGCGGTCATAGCACATGATGGTGAGAAGGAACCACTCTGCTGTGATGAAGAAGACAAAGAACAAAATCTGTGCAACACATGCTGAGTAGGAGATGGCCCTGGTGTCCCAGAGGGAATTGGCCATGGCTTTGGGGAGGGTGGTGGAGATGCAGCCCAGGTCGAGGAGGGAGAGGTTGAGCAGGAAGAAGTACATGGGGGTGTGGAGGTGGTGGTCCCAGGCGATGGTGGTGATGATGAGGCCGTTGCCCAGGAGGGCAGCCAGGTAGATGCCCAGGAAGAGCCAGAAGTGCAGGAGCTGCAGCTCCCGCCTGTCTGCGAATGCCAGGAGGAGGAACTGGCTGATGGAGCTGCTGTTGGACATCCCAGCCCTTTCTTCACGAGGTGCTGCCAGAGGAGGAAAGCACACTCACAAGTCAGGACAGCCCTGAGCAAATCTCTTCCCATTCCCTCCCTTCACACCCCAGCCCCTGAAAACAGACATTGTCTCCATTTTTACAGAACCTTCTTGGATCTCCCTGGCTGGAGCTCTGGTCATGTGGGTCAAGTGTGCTGTGAGGAGCTGAGCTCCCAAGGAGCTCTCCCTGCTCCACAGCAGGGGGGAGCTGGGAAAAGTATGTCAGCTTCAAAAATACCCTCTTTTCCTCATCTGTGCTCCACTTGTGCATATTCCTGTAGGAGAACCTCCACGAAACTCCTACAGCTGTGGTGCCACCAGCAGAGCTGGCTGGTCCCAAGCCCTCCAGCCCAGCATGTCCAGAGAACCTCAGCTGGGCTGGGCCCAGCGGTTTTGCTGCCCTGGCCACAGCTGCCTGAGAGCTCCTGCAGAATGGGTGTCTGAGCTGCACCTTAGACACCCTTGTCCTTCGGGAGCCTGAGGGGAAGGGCAAGGACAGCACAGGCAGCAGGGCCAGATGGAGAAATGCCCCGATGCTCCCAGAGAGGGAGGACAGGCACCCTGAGGTGGCACTTGGACACTTCTCCTCCGCAGGGATCAAGCTGCTGAGCAGGTGACTCAGGCTGAGATCCCAGTGCCTTGGAGCCAGGAGCTCTGCTGTGGAGCAGAGGAGACCAAGGGCTTGCTGCGGGGAAGGGACCTGACTGCAGCTGCTCCTGCTGGAAGCTGTCCCCACCTCTCCTCCCTGGCCCTGCTCACAGCCCCATCCCACCCAGCCTGTGCTCAGCTCTGCCCTGCAGAGCCCTCCTGGCAGCAGGACCCTGCCCAGGGGCAGCTCTGTGCTGGCCACTCCTGAAGAGGAGACCAGATCAGCCCTGGGGAGAGCACAGAGCTGAGGGCAGTGCTTCCTGCAGGCAGAGGAAAGGCTGAAGGGACTTTCTCAGGGGCCTTGACAAACCTGCTCCTCTCTCCCTGCAAAGCTGCAGGAGTCTGGGTCTCCTGTCCAAGCCAGCAGCTCCAGGACTGGTTCCTCCCCCCGCACAGAGGGGCATGCAAAGAGACACTCACCATGCCCAGGGCTGTGAAGATGTCTCCTTCAGCAGCTCTCAGCCCTCCTGCCCCTCCTGCCTGCCTTTATCCTCTCTCCCTGCCTGGCTCCTCTCCCCTGCTGCCTGCAGGCAGTGCCCTCAGCCCCTGCTGGGGCTCCTCTCCACAAGGCAGGCTCAGCTGCACACTCCCAACTTTCTGCAGCATTAATGGGTCCCAGGGAGGACCATTACCAGGAAAGGCTGCACAGGGGCTGCTTAGAGCAGGAACCTGGAAGCACTCATGGCAGGCAGGGAAAGGCCATGGCAAGGTGGCTCTGATGAGGAGTGAAGCTGAAGAAACCTCTCCAGAAGCCAGAGTCAGGTGCAAACTCTAGAGTTTCTGGCAGTGTGAAGGGGTCCCACTGAGGGACATCCCTGACAAAGCTGCCTGGGCTCTGGTGAGAGCAGGAACCTGGAGGCCCTGCTGACAGGCAGGCAAAGGCAAGGACAAGAGGGCTCTGAGCTGGAGTCAGCCTGGCTGGGTGAGATGATTCCAAGGTGCAAGCCCTGACCCAGAGGCCCTGGGAGAAGAGATCCTGCCCCTCACACGTTGCTCAGGGCTCTGCCCGGGCACTGGGATGTGGGGATGTGCAGTGCCTGGAGCAGGACTAGGAGACACTCTTTCTCAGGCTCACAGGTGTGATGAGGAGCCCATGGAGTCCTGCTGCTCTCATGAGAAGGTGTCTCCTTGTAGGCAGCAGCTGCAGAGAGAAGCTCCACAGCCCAGGAGATCAAGACCTGGGCTGGGGGCTCTCAGCCATGGCTGTGCCCCAGCTGTCCCCACCACGGGCTGTCCTACAGTGTCTGACTCCTGCAGCTCTTTCCCTGCAGGCTGTGGACATCCCCCTGCTTCCCAAACTGGCCACCCATTGTGATGTCATGGCCATACATCCCATTTAAGGCTCTACTGCCCCATTGTGATGTCATGGCCATACATCCCATTTAAGGCTCTACTGCCCCATTGTGATGTCATGGCCATACATCCCATACAAGGCCATATGAGGTACTGAGGCCGGAACCAAAGAAGACCTCTAGAGGAATCTCACAACCCAGCACTATATATATGTTTATATTTTGACGACAATCTCTAAATATCTGGTGCAACACTTACTGTGTCTCTGTAACCAGCAGACAGATCTCTCTTTATTTAGAGGCACGCTGCAAGGCCATGAACCAGACATCTGGCCTTGGGGAGACAGATGTGGTTCAAGCCAAAATAGAGAGAGATACCACCCACCCACCCCTCTTTGGCCCAGCCAGTCACTAGACTGGTTTTGAAATGAGTCCCATTGTCTGACTCAAGCCTTCCTGGAAGGACCATCTCCTTCATTCCTTCTATTTAGCAGCCCTTGGACACGTCTCAGGAGAACAGCAGTGGGTTTATTGTCTCAGGTTCTCATGTCCTCTTTATAAGATCACACTAGAGAGATCACAGGTGGCATGCAAGTGGGTCCTGCCTCTCTTGCTGCTGTCTTGTAGCAGGACGTGTCCCCTTCATGGCTGCAGCACCAGCCTTCCCATCTCTCAGGCATCTTATTCCTTCCCTCAGTCATTTCTTCCATGGCTGAGGTGTGGAACTGATGGGGATCAGAGATCATGTCTCCATGCTCTCGTGCTTTGAAAGCCACTTCATTCACAGTTGGTCTTTTGTAGTCATCAAATCATCCCCTGAAGGAGAACATCTGGGCATGTGCTGCTGGCACAGCCTGCACAGACCTCTGGAGCATTTGTGTGTGGCACAGAAGGTCACCAGGATCTGTAACCCCTTGTTATCATAGATCACCTCTGGCACAGCCAGTTCTCTCAGACACGTGATGTCTCTCTCAAGAGTGGCTGTTCTGCTTCGGCGCCAGTCGATGTCCCCCTTGTGGGGGTATCTCTGCCTCACAGCTGAAAGAAGTTGGCTCCACAGGCTGGGAGTTCCTGCCTTACTCCCAAGTGCTCTATCAATGCAGCATCTCTGGCCAGGGATCCCAACTGCCTGCCTTCTCTTTCGTCCATTGCAGAGATTTCAGCCCCACTGTCAAAGCAGCAGAGCAGCCAAGGCAGAAGGGGCTCACCTTCATGGAGGGTCAAGTCCTTTCTCATGAGGTGCAGTTCCTTTAGAGAGAAAGGTTGGACAAGGTCATCGTTGTCATCTGCTTGAGAAGGGCCTGCTCCTCCATCTGCTTGAGAAGAATCTTCTCCATCACTCACTTCCTGGTCCTGTGGAAGCTGTGGAGAATTCAGACAGGGATAAGCTCTGGGACCAGTTGTCTTTGCCTTTCCCTTGATGACAGGATGAACCTTTACTCACTGGATGGAGGGCGAGTGGCCTTGGTCTTTGCAGCAGCAGCAGTGGTGGCAGCAGCCTTGCCTGGGGGGAGTGGCAGTGAGGGGAACAACATCTTGCTCTACCATCCACAGAACATTCTAAACATTCAGCAGAAGCATCCCTACTGAAACCTGCCATTCAGATCCAGAGCTGGGAGATTCAGCCCAAGACAAAATGCAGAGGTAAAGCTGACCCTGCCATTACCAACATGGACCTTTCTGTTCACATCAAAGCCCTCACTACACACTGCCACCATGTAGGTCAGTATCAAAACCTCTGTGAGCACTCAATATATTGTCACGGGAGAGATAATGGCTTTGGCTACAGTCTTATAAATAAAAAACAATCATATTCATAAACCAATCACATCTACATAAAAGAATCAGCAGAGCAGCTCCACAGAGCAGGATGATCCCAGCTGCACACCACATGTACAACTGCATCTTGGGGAAAAGCTGCAGCAGAAACTTTGAAGGAAGTGTCTGTTCAGTTTTCAACCTGTCAGTAGATTCAGCAGAAGTGCAGCCCATTGCTACCTGAGGGATTCCTGCCATCAGAGCTGGAATTTTAAGCATTCACCAATGACTTTAGAGCCTGGGCTAAAGATTCAGCCCCACGTGGGGCACCAATAATTGCTGTCACGGTTTGACTCAGGATGGGCATGGAAATGGCCTTTGTCTAGACAGTCTGCACCTGGAAGGACAGCTTTAGAAAGGGCCATTGTCTCATGACCACCAGGCAAAATTTTGTGTTGAGGCTCTGGAATTGATTTCTTCCTTGTCCCTTCTTGGGGTAGCCAGGAGGTGTTGCACAGTTTTCCTACAGTTGGTGTTGCTCATCCTCCCACCCACTGCCCCCAAGAAGAGTCCTGACCCACAAGTGAGGGGTAGGATCTGCCTTCCTATTACCTGGGGCTCAGAGTTTGGCCTCACTACTTCATAGAATAAAGACGTACTAAGAATTCTTAGCTTCAGAGCCACCTGCACAGGGACTTTGCCTCCCTGCAGTCACAGCCTCCAATTACCTGCTCTAACGAGTCCCTGGGGAGGCTTTGTCAGCAATAGCCCTCAGTGGGGCCAATCACTGCTTCAAGGCACTTTCAGGTTTGCTTCTGGCTTCTTGAAACTATTCATTCATTCATCCATCTCTCAGCACCTGGGTTCGTGGACTCAGCACCAAATATACTGTGGGGCTCATTAAAATACAACAACCCTAATGAGCTGTGACTTTTCCTGTCATGATCTTCAGGTCCTCACAACTTGAACAGCTAATTGGAGTCTTTTCATTATGTAGTTAAGGAGGAATCTTTCATCATGTGCCTAATGAAAATGGCTTGGATTTCTTTATTTGAAAGGCTCTCTTTTCTGGCTTCTCAGCTTAGAGGAGAGATAAAGGCAACTCAATACAAGATGAGAAATGAAAAACTTACAATGAGATAAAGCCAAATAAATCATTAGTCAGACTTTTTCTAAAATTAATGTTAAACAAATGCAAGTAAAATATAAGAATATTGTTGCTGCTTCACCTCAGTTTCAGAGCTGTATTTTCCCTCATAACTGCTTTAAAAGTATTTGAAACATCCTATTTTTCAGTGATATCTGTATTGTAGATATTTTGTGATGTTATACTTCATTCTGCTCTATTTCCTGATGTTGTATTTTTCGCTTACATGTTGTATAATTGCATTTGCTTAGCATACATTTTAAAACTCTTTTGTTATTAAATATCTTAAAACAGTATTTAAAATATAATAAATTGTTAAAAAAGACACCCTAGACCAATATCACTTGGAGGATGCTTCTATCAGCTCTTCTGTCAACTGAAAATAATCTAAAATACCCGTTGAAATAACCCCCATTTTTATGAGGTACTGTCTGAAATCTGCCTCCTGAACTACATGATGAAAATGCTCCCAATGAGCTGTAAGGGTCTTGAAGACCTGAAGAGACAGGGAGACAAAAGGCTCGTTAGGGCTCTCTGCACTTTAATGACTCCCAGGGTGTGCTTGGTGCTGAGTCCATGATCCTCAGGTGCTGAGGGAAGACTGAACAAAGTGCTCAGGAAGCCAAAAGCAAAACTGAAAGTGCCTTGAAGCAGTGATTGGCCCCACTGAGGGCTATTGCTAACAAAGCCTCCCCAGGGACTCCTTACAGCAGGTAATTGGAGGCCACTGTCAAAGTAATTGAAAAAAAAAAGCAAAAAAAAAAGAAAAGCTTGTTAGTGCTTTGTCATACTTGCTTGTTAGGATGAGGATGATCTAGCTCGTTAGGGCTAATGACATGAACCTGAGATACTGAGAGAAGCCTGAACAAAAGGAAGGACCCTGAAGCACTCAGGGGTCCCCCTGAGCCTGACAAAGCCTCCCCAGGGCCTCGCTAGAGCAGATCATGGGAGGCCATGAGTGCAGGGAGGCAAAGGCCCTGGGCAGGTGCCTGTCCTGCTGAGAAACCCTTTGCTTTGTTGGATGGAGCAGAAAGGCCAAGCCCTGAGCCCAGGCCCTGGGAAGGCAGATCCTGTCCCTCTCACAGGGCTCAGGGCTCTTCCTGGGGGCAGTGGGGGCTGAGGGGGAGCAATGACAAGGGAAAGGAAATTCTGTGACACCTCCCAGCTTCCCCAGGAAGGGGCAAGGATGAAACAGAGCCCAGAGCCTCAAAATACAATTGCTGCTGGTGGGGCTTGGTGCCCAAGGCAACTATCATGGCCAAGAGGACAAAGCCCTCAGTTCTACTGAGCCCTTTGGCCCTGCCAGAGCCCTTGGCCATCTCTACTGCAGACTGTCTTTCAGTGTCTGTGCCTGCAGCAGCCTGGAGACATCCATCTGATTTTCTCCTCTAGACCTCACCCTGGCATTTCTGCACCTTCACTGATGTCTTTCTGCTCTCCCTGCTTGTTCACTTAAACAGAGCCAGGGGCTGATCCAGAACCTTCTCCAGTTGACCTGTTGCACCACAAGGCTACACTTCAAGTGATACCTCTTTTTCTTCACCTCCAGTCTGAACCTTCCAAGCTGCACTTAGTGCAGCTTTTCTTCTCTTCCCACTACCAGGAAAAGCTGCATCACCTCTGGAACCTCCATTCAAGCAGTTCCAGGCTACTGCTGTAGTGCCATGAGCCTCCACTTCTCCTCACTAAGAAGCCCAGGTCCCTCAGCCTGTTTGGGTTTGTGCTGAGACCAATGTTGGTAACACAGGGATGTCTGAGTTGCTGCCAAGCCATGCTGACATGAAGCCAAGGACTTGCCCACCTTCTCACACTGCCCCTGTCCTGCCAGCTGCTGCTCTGCAAGGAGCTGGAGGAGGCAGAGCCAGGACAGCTGACCCAGAGTGGCCACTGGGATGTTCCATGTGATGTCATGTTAGTACTGAAGCTGGGGGGAGTTATCCAGAGGAGTGTGATGGCTGCTCAGGAACTCACTGAGCATCAGTCTGTGGGTGGGAGTGGTTGCATCACAATTTGTTTCCCTCCTGTTTTGTTTCTAATCTCTTTTCTTTTACAGTTTGGTTTTGGATTTTTTATTCTTTTTGGTCATACAAATGTATTTCATTTTTAATATTAGGATAATATTAGTATATTTAATATTTATTTAATATTAGGATATTTTGTTTGAATCATTAAGAAATTCTCAACTCAACCCCCAGAAGATCTTTCCTTTTTCCCCCAGTTCTCCTTCCTGTCCCACTGGGAGGAGGCCACGTGAGCGAGGGGCTGTGTCTTGCTGAGTTGCTGGCTGGGGTTAAACCTGAACAGTCCTTTTGATTTGTGGTGCCCAACGTGGGGCTGGAAGGGTTCAGATAAGGACAGCTGTGATCAGAGCATGGTAAAACAAAGCAGTTATAATTGTTCATTGTACTGGTTTCACAGTCACTGGGCACCGTGTTGGTTGCTTTGCTCTCTGAGCTGTTATGAGAGCTGTGGGATGTCACACCTTCCATGCTTCTGGAGGTGCTGGTGGTCACCTCTGGAGCCTGGCTCAAGGGCATCACTGGGCTGGGCTGTGTGACCCTGATGGTGAGACTGACCTGGGATCCAGAGTCAGCACTGCTGTCACCTCTGTCCTTCAGCTGCAACCTCCTGGAGACTGTTAACAATGATGTTGCCTTTCGTGAAAGGCGTGACGACCTTTTCAAGAACGGCACGGCGGCCAACCCCAGGCCGCTCGGTCCATCAGCTCACAGACACCAATGTGGTGGATGGCAAATGGCGTTTATTAGTGTTTACCGCGGTGTTTATATGAGTTAGGTCTGTGGTGTCACTTCCGTCTGCTTACATCGTGAACTAAGTGCTATTGGCTATTAGGAGAGGGGCCTTATCTTTCCGTACAGCGCGAAATCTTCCGGCCGCCGGACCCTAACTACCCACACACCCATTATGACGTCACCCACTATGACGTCACGGATTATGACGACATCCATTATGACATCACCCAGTATGACATCACCAGTTATTATGTCATCCATTATGACATCACTCATTATGACGTCATCCATTATGACATCATCCATCATGACATCATCCATTATGACACCAACCATTATGACATCACCAACTATTACATCACCAACTATGACGTCACCCTTTATGACATCATCCATTATGACATCACCCATTATGACATCACCCATTATGATGACACCCATTATGATATCATCCATTATGACGTCACCCATTAAGACGTCACCCATTATGATATCACCAAGTATGACGTCACTGATTATGACAACATCTATTATGACATCTTCCATTATGACATCATCCATTATGATGTCATCTACTATGTCATCACCAACTATTACATCACCCCTGATGACATCACCAACTATGACGTAACCCATTATGACATCACCAACTCTGACGCCAACCATTATGACGTCACCCATTATGACGTCACTAATGATGACCTCACCCATTATGACATCACCCATTGTCACGTCACCCATTATGACATCATCCATTATAACAACATCCATTATGACATCACCAAGTATTATGTCATCCATTATGATGTAACCCATTATGACGTCATCCATTATGCTGTCATCCATTATTACATAACCTATTATGAAGTCACCCATTATGATGTCACCAAGTATGACGTCACCCATTATGAGTCACCAACTATGACCTTACCCATTACGACACCACCCATTGTGACGACATCCATTGTGATGGTACCCATTATGACGTCACCCATTATGACATCACCCATTATGATGTCACCCATTATGACATCATCAATTATGATGACATCCATTATGACATCACCCGTTATAACATCACCCATTATGACATCATTTATTATGTCAATTTTCGTTGACATCACCCATTATGATGTCACTCATTATGACATCAGCCATTATGACATCATCCATTTTGAAGTCACACATTATGACGTCATCAATTATGATGACATCCATTATGACATCACCCATTATGACACCACCAGTTATTATGTCGTCCATTATGACATCATACATTATGACATCATCCATTATGACAGCATCCATTATGATGTCACAAATTACGATACCTTCAATTATGATGTCATCCATTATGATGTCTTCCATTATGACATCACCAATTATGATGATACCCATTATGATATCTTCCATTATGATGTCATCCATTATGTCATCCATCATGACTTCACCTATTATGTCATCACTCATTATGATTACACCAAGTATGACGTCACCCATTATGACATCATCTATTATGACATCAATCATTATGACTACATCCATTATGACATCACACATCATGACACCACCAATTATGATGTCACCCATTATGATGTCACCCATTATGTCATCACCAAGTATGACAACACCCATTATGACACCACCAGTAATTATGTCGTCCATTATGACGTCACTCATTATGACATCATCCATTATGACAGCATCCATTATGACAGCATCCATTATGACATCACCAAGTATGATACCCTCCATTATGATGTCTACCATTATGACATCACCAACTATGACGTCAACCTTTATGACATCATCCATTATGATGTCATCTATTATGACGTCACCCATTATGACGTCACCCATTGTGACATCATCCATTATGACGTCACCAACTATGATGTCACTCATTATGACATCACCCATTATGATGTCACCCATTATGACATCATCCATTATGACAACATCCAGTATGACATCATCCATTATGACAACATCCATTATGACAACATCCATTATGACATCACCCCTTATGATGTCACCCATTATGACATCATGCATTATGTCATCACACCTATGATATAACCCATTATGACATCACCCGTTATGACGTCACCAGTTACGATATCATCCATTATGTCATCACGAACTATGACATCACCCTTGATGACATCACCAACCATGACGACACCCATTATGACATCACCAACTGTGATGGCAACCATTATGACGTCACCCATTATGACATCACCAACTATGACCTCACCCATTATGACATCACCCATTGTGACATAACCCATTATGACATCATCCATTATGACTTCATCAATTATGATACCTTCAATTATGATATCATCCATTATGATGTCTTCCATTATGACATCACCAACTATGACGTCACCCTTTATGACATCATCCATTATGATGTCACCCATTATGACATCACCAATTATGACGACACCCATTATGATATCATCGATTATGATGTCATCCATTATGACGTCACCTATTATGACGTCACCCATTATGACATCACCAAGCATGACATCACCCATTATGACATCATCTATTATGACATCTTCCATTATGACATTACCCATTTTGACGTCATTCATTATGACATCATTGATTATGACGTCACAAACTATGATGTCACCCTTTATGACGTCACCGACTATGACGTCACCAATCACGACATCATCCATTATGACGTCACCAATTATTACGTCGTCCATTATGACATCATCCATTATGGCATCACCCATTCTGATGTCACCCATTATGTTGTCATTCATTAAGACATCACCAATTATGACATAATCCATTATGACATCACCCATTATGACACCAATTATGATGTCACCCATTATGACGTCACCCGTTATGAAGTCACCGATGGAAGGGAACTTGTCCATTTCAATCAGCTGGGATCCATGATCTTATTGCTGTTGGATCTTTTAGCCTCTTTGGCTCTCCATTCATCAATCAGATCCTAAGGGAAAGAGCATGAAAGGGCAGGTTAAAACACACGATCCACACTGGAGAATTATCCAAGGTACAACAGCACACAGCCAAGTCCACAAGCCTGAAGGTGACCAGCCTCCTAACTGCTCAACATGACAAAAATAACTTTTCCTCTGCAGAGCTTTCTCCAGGCCCTTCCAATCCCACTGATCAGCTGCTTTTAGCAACCAAGTGAAGTCTCAGGGAGGGAAGAACAAAAGAGAGGTGCCATACTTGGGGACTTATAAACCACTTGTCTCATGTCTAAACAGGGTACAAACAGGACTCATTCAAGATTCCATTGATTCAGTTCACTTCTATGTCAACCATTTGCCCAATAAAGGGCAGGCATGAGGAGGAGCACAATGGGAATATTGATCCATTGTCCCCTAAAAAGCCACTTACACCGAGCAAAGCTATTCCACACGTGAGAAAAGGAAAGTCAGTGCACCATGTTCTACACTACTGAAGACTCATCTTGGATGTTCACATCATATTTGATCAGTTACTGCATTTGAAAACGACAGTGTTCCCCCTCGGCTAGAACCAAAAGACTGGAAAGTCCAGCACAACACAAAGGAAATACTGATGTCAATGAGTTCATCTGAATTAAACAGCTAAATACAAGGAAACAAAAAAAATATGCAGAAATAGCCACCACAAATCTTACCTGTCTTTTCAGGACCAGGTGTTTTCCCTTCCAGTACTTGAGCATCTGAAGTGCCTGCAAGGTGCTAACAATGTCAACAGGATGCACTGCAGTCTCCTGGCTGATTTCTGCAAACCAGCAGCACTTTATGTTAGAACAGACACAGATTCCCCTGCAATAGCCTGTAATTGTTAGTTGTCACCTGCAACTTTCATGCAACTCCTTTGGAAGGGATGCACACAAAATGCCCTGCACATGCTGAGGAGGTACCTGCTCTGGCTGTCTGACTTGCAGCCTTTCACCCTTCAGAACTACCCTGACATGTCTGGGAGATGCTGCACACTCCTTGGTGCCATCATCATAGAAATACTATTAAAGAAGTTCAAATAGTCTCAACGTTTTCCCACAGCATCAGAAAGCCTCTCAGTGGAGCCATTTTCCTATTTAAAATTCAAGTTTTAATTAGAAAATTAAATTATTCTAATCTACAGAGGGATAAAGTCCTTTCTGAATATTTTAAATGTATTTTTTTAAAAGAATAAGCCATTATATAGTTTTATACTCTTCAAGCTGACTTATCTTTAGTGGTGGCAGGACTGGAAAGCAGCCATACCCAATTATAGGAATATTCCTCCAGCTCTGCTGCTACACAAACATCTCCATGAGTGAAGCATGACCTGCCCCATCTTTACGGAAGATGAATGAATGAGATGCAGGGGGATGTTCCTGAACCCACTCACTGCAAACCTTTTCCCTGGGAAGCATACCTTTGATAGAAATCTCTTTTCCTTGGAAATTATGCAGGTAACGAAGAAGAACTTCCTTCCAGTAGCTCCTGTAGCTGATGAGCCCTAAATCAGACAGAGGACGTTCTGGAGAGCCAACTTTTTCTTCTACTTTAGAAAGCAAATAGCCTGCAAAGGAAAAAAAAAACCCAACATTTATCCTTCCTAAACTACTCTCTCCTGACTGCTACCCTCTTTAGCACACAGAGGAAGCAGCTAGAATGAAGCCTGCTCAGCCACAACCGTAGATATATTAGATTTATCATGCCTCCAGGATTTCTCTCTCCATACTTACTGAAGTCAATGAGCATCTTGCCATAACCTTGCCTCATGTACTGGGGCATTGTCAGGATACAAGAAACATTGTAGTTGAGAAAAGAATTCTTCTGGTAAAAACAAGGAGAGAGAGAGGAGAGATTAACAGGTCTTGATCTGTACAAACAATGGGGATATCATCACCCCAGCAGACTGAACAAGCCTGTGCAACTGATGCAATACAAGGTGAAAGGAGCAACAGCAGAAAAACCTGCCTAACAACAAGTCACACAATCATCCTTCAGCTACCAACCTGGCTTAGTGTCTTGCTTGATTAGCCATTACATTGGGTGTTTGGTGCACAACTTTAAGCCTAGGATAGCTGGCCATGGAGTTGTGCCTGGGTGTGTATGGATGTTCAACTAACCTTGGAGAAATAACCTATCAGGTGACAGCCAGTGTTGTCAGCTTCTGTCATGACATAGAAGAGGAAGGGTTCAACATCATAACACAGTGTTTTATGGTCCAAGAAAAGTTTTGCCAGCAGACACAGGTTTTGACAGTAGATCTAGAAGCAGAAGGAGAGTAGAATACATCTGTTTATTACAGTGGGACACCCCAAGAGTGGACAAAATCATGGCAAATGACAAGAAAATTCTGAATTATCTGAGAAATGAGGTACAGTCTTTCACACAAAGCAGCTAGGCCAGGAAACAATTCCATTTGTGATGAAACTTGATAAGCCCAGCTTCCTTAAGGGTGGGAATTGACGTCTGTGATATCAATCTCTTAACTCCCCAGATGCCACATCTGTGGTATCTGATACCACTCGGTGAAGGAAGCAGAAGGTTGGATCTCTGCTTGCTTGCACTGTACTGTGTTAATCCTCTGCTTCAAGGTTATCTCTGGTCACTTGAAAAGCCTCCTCCCAGCTTCCCGCAGTGCAAAATTTAGCATTTGCATTTGTTTCTTTGTTCCTTCCTCTGAAGCCTCCCAAGAGCAGACACAACCAGAGGCAGGATGATGAAAGGGATCTTAAATTAATCAAAGATGTGGAAGCAGAGATTGAATCAACAGGTTGGGCAAAATTGAGAGATAACAGAGTAGTGGTTCCTTTCAGGGTGTTATGGAAACTGGTAAAAACAGAGCATGACAAGACACACTGCGGAAATGGAGCTTTGTACAATTCTCTCACAAAACAAATAGTAGCTAGGGATCAGTTTCAAACTGTGAAGAGTATGGTTGATAGATGTGAAATCTGTTTAAAAAAAATAATAATAAACAAAAAATCCAAAGGTGGAGAATCAAATAAAATTTGGAAGTATTGATAAAGGGAATGTTCCAGGCCAAAACTGGCAGATTTTTCAGAATTCCCTAGAAAGGGCAGGGATATTCAGGCCATTTCAGGATGGCCTGAAGCCTTCCCCTGTAGAATCAACAAGGCCTGAGAAGTCACAAAAATTTTATTGAAAGAAATTATTCCTAGGGTTGGAGTGCCAGAGGTGATCTCCTCTGATAGGGCAACACACATTGTGTCACAAGTGGTTCAGCAAGTTAGTAAATTCTTAGAAATTAATTGGCAATTGTACACAGCTTACCACCTGCAAACAAGTGGGCAAGTGGAAAAGGCTAATCATTTGATAAATACATTTAGGGTGGGATCAAGCCCTCCCTATTGAACTAACAATCAGTAGTTTAAGAATATGGAATGACTACCCTGTTTGTAGGGTGTCTCAGGAATATAACCCATTTAACCTGGCACGGACAAACATACTTATTTTTGCATATACAGAGGAACAGGTGGCAATGTTTTGGCACTATGAAAGCTTGAACGTAAGTCATGCAAGCTTATCTTGGGGGAAATTAAATGAGATATTGAACCAGTCTCAAGAACTTCGAGAGCATTTAAGGAAGCAGAATAAAACCTTGGCTGAGTCTATCATTAAAACAGTAATAGCCAAAGACAAACTTATTGATCTGTCTAGTCAAATTGAATCTGAAACTGCCCATCATAGGTGGGATATCTAGTCAGCATAATCATTCTCTGCAGAAAGAAACTGGGATGTTTTAATTCACCCACTTTTGATACTATTGATGTTTGTGATTATACTGACAGTCATTAATTGCCTTTTATGGTATAAGCTAAAGAAACTGACTTTAAGAATTTGGGCCTTGCCTAAAGTAATGAAATATAATGATCTAGAATCTTTGTAAAGGAATTTACAAAGTTTAAAGAAAAGGGGGGATTGATACATCATAGAATATTTGTTAGTAAATTCAATAGAAATATAGCCTCATAAAAGTTTACTAAAGTAATGAATTTGCTATACTAAGGGTTGCTTTTAAAACTAGGTGCTTTGTGAAACTATCAGTCAACTATGCCAAGCATCCTGGAGGTTGTGATAACATCAAGTCTTCTAAGACCCTGGCAGCCTACAGACACACTGATGTGGATTCTGACCCACCTGGGCAATCGACCAGCGGGAGGCTGGAGACAGGACCAGGACAGAGACAGGACAAAGACGATAAAGGACTAGAATCAACAAAGACCCCCACAGGAGACCCTCGAGCAGGCATAATTACAAAGATAGCCAATTCCAGGAAATAAAATGACTATGTAAAAGAATTCTGGGGACTCACTGACATGGAACTGAATATGCAGGTTTTTGGTGTATATTAGTCAGGGTGTTTCACTGACTCCTTGGAGCACTCATGGTGGAGAATCCCCAGTGCTGCCCAGCACTGCAATAAAGAATGCCTGCTCAATAACAGCTTGGTTGTTGTTATTGGGTCTTGATCTCGGAATCCTTACCCAGCTGCACCAGCCTCCCACTGCGGTGAGGAGTGTTAGAAAGCAGGGGGGGTTGGAAGCTCTGAATTTTTGTTTCAACGTCACCAACTATGATGTCACCAACTATGATGTCACCAACTGTGACGTCACCCATTAGGATGTCACCCACTATGACGTCATCCAGCACCGGGTGACACTGCCCGTGGGGCACTCGCTGGGACCCACAGCCCCTTCCAGCCACTCCAACGTGTCCTGTTTGCCCCTGGCAGCCTTCAGGATTTCCCTGCCTGTGATCTCTGGCTGGTGCAGGTTCAAGCTCGCCTTGCAGACCGGGAAGGAGAGCACAGGAACGATGGCAAAGGCAGCCTGGCTCCCACCACCAGATGCCTGCTGGGGACCTGCCAGCAGTGGCTGCTGGGGCAGGGATGCAGGAGATGATGGGGCTGCAGCTCTGCAGAGCAGCAGCTGACTCCAGGCAGAGGGAGGCTCCATCACCCTGCCCTGCCCCCACCCATGTCCTCCTTGGCACCCACCTGCTTGGATCTGACACTGAGCTGCACAGACTGCACCAGGGAGAAATGCCACTGCTCACCCTGCTGCTGAAGCTGCCTCTCCTCCAGGATGTCCTGCTGCTGGAGCAGGGTGGCTCTGCTGGGCTGCTCCAGGCTCTGCTCTCTGCAGGCCCCACGGCTCCTCTGCTGCACCTCCAGCTGCACCAGCTGGACAGGCAGATGTTCCCCAGCAGCTCCAGGACCCTGGTCCCCATGCAGACCCATCACAGCGGTGTCCGGGCAACAGGCCCTGCATCACAGAGGCCTGGGGGTGGCTGTGGAGACGCCCACCCCTCACCTGCTGGGACCAGCTGGACCCACCTGCACGGCCCTCAGGTTCCCCAGCAGCAGGGAAGGCGCCCGGCGCGGCCAGGAGCTGCTCCCCTTCCTGCACACAGCGACCTCCTGCCCTTGGGGCGGGAAACCCGCACCTGGAAAAGGGCTCCACAGGAGCAGCTCCTCCTCCTCCCAGCAAGCAGGAATCCAGCCGAGTTAGAGACTTCAGGGCTAAACTGGCCAAACCCAGATGGTGCTGAAGAGTAGAACCTGTTCCTGCTGGTCACAAGTGCTGTGTTGAACTGGGCTGTGTCTCCCGCAGAGCCCAAGCAGCAGGATTCACTGGTACATCAGCCAGCCTGTCAGCATGAGGAACAACAGGACCCAGCTCAGCACAGACCACGAGCCTTCCTCCCAGAGACCCCTGCCCACGGCCCCGAGAGGCAGTGCACATGGGGAGGGGTGTAGCTTGATGTTAATGACTGCGGGGAAATGATTTAAATATCATCATGAATTCAGGGAATCACTCTGTATAATCCCGCCCCCCTCTCAGACAAGAAACACACGTGTATGTTTAAGTGCACAAACGTGTGTTGCCCTTCCCTGCTGGGCTGTGTCTGCAGGACTGACCCCCAGCAGCTGCTTTAGAGCTTCTCAGGGCTGGAGAGTCTCTTCCCTCGAGTCACCAGGACCCCTCACAGCCCCCCCAGGAACCCCCAGGGCCCATTTAGAGCCCCCAAGAACTCTCAAGGACCCACCCAGAACGCCCCGCACACCTCAGAGGACCCTGCAACTCCATATCTCCCCGGGACCCCTTTGGGCCCCTGGAACCCCTCAGAGACCCCTGGGGACCCTCCAACCTTCCCCCCATTATTTGAGGGTGACACTGCAACCTCCCAACATGGGGACCCCCCACCTCATCTGTGGGTGCCCCGTGGAGAGCTCTGAGGGGTGAGTGAGGGGCAGGATCTCCCTTCCCAGGGGCTGGGGGTCAGGGCTGGCACCTCAGAGGTTCTTGTGATGAGCCTCAAATGCACTAACAAGCTGCTCATCTTTTTGTGCTTTCCTTCAAGTCCTCAAGCTCACTGGAGCTGTTCCCCAGTGCAGTTAAGGAGGAAGATTTCAAAGTGCACTTAATAAAAGAGATCCGTGGGGGGGCTTCCCGGGAACCGGGGCGACCCCTCCCAGCAGCAGCAGCTGCGGCAAGCACGGCTCCAGTCCCGAAGCAGATGACAAACGCGGGCTGGGCAAGCTCCTACTTTGGTCTGGTTTGGTTCAGGCTGGGCAGGCAGGGTCCCCGGGGAGCGGGCACAGGTGCCCCCCTTTCCGCTTCTCCGGGCAGCGGTCGCGGGGCAGCCCCCCCTTCCCTCTCGGCTCCTCCGGACAGCGGGGCTGGCGTTCCAGGGGCTTCTGCTGCTGCAGCAGGGTCTGCTGCAGGTTCCCATGGCTTCTGCTGCTGCAGCAGGGTCTGCTGCAGGTTCCCGTGGCTTCTGCTGCTGCAGCAGGGTCTGCTGCAGGTTCCCGTGGCTTCTGCTGCTGCAGCAGGGTCTGCTGCAGGTTCCCGTGGCTTCTGCTGCTGCAGCAGGGTCTGCTGCAGGTTCCCATGGCTTTTGCTGCTGCAGCAGGGTCTGCTGCAGGTTCCCATGGCTTCTGCTGCTGCAGCAGGGTCTGCTGCAGGTTCCCATGGCTTCTGCTGCTGCAGCAGGGTCTCCTGCAGGTTCCCATGGCTTCTGCTGCTGCAGCAGGGTCTGCTGCAGGTTCCCACGGCTTCTGCTGCTGCAGCAGGGTCTCCTCCTGGGCAGGCAGAGAGCACCAGCCTGCAGATCTTGCCCTCTTTTATAGATCAGAAATCACTGTTCGAGAAAGTACCTCTGTTCAAATTAGCCAATTAACACTGGCCAGGTATGTGCTCTGTCAGAGGCATCTTTAACCTGTTGTCCATTCTTCTGCCAGTTATCAGAACCCTTATGCTCTTTTCTTGCTGTCGACTTTTCTGCTAGAGCAAGGGGCCTGTTCCAGTCTGTCCTGGGATAAATCAGCAAAAAGACACCACTCTTGCTTTGCTGGCTTGAAAGGCATTTTGTTTAGTCTGATGTGGGGGGAGAGAAGATGGACCATTCCCTACACCTGGGTATTCCTGTGGAAGTCTGAGATATGGAGAAGACTTTTGGTGTGGGAAGAGGCCAAGGGGTGCTGGTGGAGCTGGCCTGTGTCCTTGTGAGGCCTCTCTGACCTTGAAAATGCCAGAGGCATCAGAAAGTTTCCTGAGCACTTGGAAAGGAGACACATCAAACCCTTCATGCAGAAGGACTGGAAGGAGGATGGGGAGAATGACAGGCTGGTCAGCATCACCTGAGTCCCTGGGAAGGTGATGGGGCCAGTGCTCCTACATCCTGCCCCAGGCAGCTGAAGGACAAAGATTGGGGCAGAGTAACCCCTACCAGAGGGCACCTGGGACCTGAGCAGCTCAGCAGTGACCCTGGGGAGAAGGGCCTGGGCATGACAAGGGATGCCATGGGAGCCAGTGGGACACACTCACCCTGTAGAAGGCCACCTGCATATGGGGCTGCACATGTGGGGCTGCATGAGGGGGTGCGCGGCCACCCAGACCGTGGAGTTCCCATCCCCCTTGACTCAGCACTGCTGTGGCCACCTCTGGATTATTGGTGTCTGGCTTTGGGGTCTTCTGGTCTCAGGGGAATAGGGAGGAACTGGAGAGGGTTCAGAGGAGATCTGCCTGGATGCAGTTGGGAGAGGCTGAAGGTTCTGGGGCTTCTTCAGCCTGGTGAAGTGGAGGCAGAGGGCACTGCAGTAGTAGCCTGTACCTGCCTGAAGGCTGGTTCCAGAGATGATGGAGCTTTTCCTGGTAGTGGGAAGAATAGGAAACATCCATGAAGTGCAGATTGGAAGGCTCAGAATGGAGGTGAGACAAAAGGAATTTCACTCAAAGGGAAGACCAGAGAAGCAGCAGGTCAGCCAGAGGGAGATGAGATTATCCCCTGGTTTGTGTTTCAAGGAACAGGCAGTGAGAGCAGAGAGACATCAGTGAAGGTGCAGAAATGCCAGGGTGAGAGCTGGGTGGGACAGCAAGAAGGGGCTCAGCATCCTGAAGGGAAGGAGCTGCAGGCATGGGCAGGGTAGGACAGCCTGCATAGAGGTGGCCAAGGGCTCTGGCGAGATGGAAAGGCCCAACAGGACACTGGGCTTTGTCCCCTGGGCTGCTGCTGTTGCCTTGGCCACTGAGGTCAGTGGGGAGATGAAACTTCATTTGGACGCATCATGATCTGCCCTCCCAGGGCCTGGGCTCAGGGCTTGGCCTTTCTGCTCCA
>NW_026248893.1:0-30362 GCF_020740795.1 Apus apus
TCAGCCTGATGTTGCAAAAGCTCATTGTGAACAACTTTCCATAACTTGCCTAATTTTTTAGCAGTCTTATCATCCTCTAAAGTTGGCCTCCCATAGCTTATCCCCAAATTTACGCCATTCCTGTAACTCGTGTACTGTGTGGGGGTTCAAAAAGAGCCCCTTATCATACCCATAAGCTAACAACCCAGGGAGTTCCTTCTTAACATTTATACCCTTAATCCCACGCTGTTCTAAAAAGCAAGAAAATAAATAATATGCTGCTTGCCTTTCCATGATTAAAAACGTCAGCGCTGTTGCAGCCTTACAAGGTCTCGGCAGCGCGGTATCGTGGGGGGGGGGGGGGCCGGGCTCGCCTTTGCGGTCACCCAGGGCGCGGCACCCCCTCCTTCTCGGTGCTTATTTCGCCGTCCCCGCTGCTTCAGGACCCGAACCACCTCGTCGCTCCGCCGTGCTCGTTCTCCGTCGGGGTCACCATTTGTGGGAGGCGACGGCAGAGATGCAAACGACCATGATGAGTGATCAGCAAGTCTCATTTATTGACTCCAATCAGGCAGTATTTATACTCTCATTAATGAAGCTCATAGCATAGTGCAAAGCTAAGCTCACCATTGGCTAGCTATTAATGTTAACCACGCCTTTGATTACATTATTGTAGTTAGTGTTCCCAGGCTAGCTTTCTCACTCTCATGTCCAAGTTCCCTCTATCATATCTTGTTATTGTACAGCAGTTTTTGTGCTCAAGGACATGCTGTCCTGGTTTCTTGCAAAACTCCCTTTTCTCAGCTCTTACAATTAACCAGCTGTATCATGTCTACGTGACCTTTCTCACGCAGCCAGTCTTCTGCAAGACTCTCCACACCACACCAGAAAGAAAACCCTGTCCCTTTCTTCCATGACAAGAGTTCCCCAAGAATTGTCCAGGCAGGGGTTGAGTCCAGCCCAGGTTTGTGATTTGGGAGGGTGCAGGTGTTTAGGCTGGTCTGTGGGATCCAGGGATTTCCCAGGGGATGGTCAGGGTTCAGTCCAGCCCTCCTGAGCAATGCCTGACTGATGGGGGGAGGGCTCAGGGACTCCCCGGTCAACGACCTGAAAAAAACAGGCTTCTAAACTGAAACAGCAGTTTCTGTTTCATCTTCAATCGGGTGAAGGAGGAGGAACAGTGAATTAAATGGGCTGTGCTTGGACTTGGCACCCGTGAGTCACAGATCAGCCCGTTCAGGTGAGGAAGCCTTTGTCATGGTTTCCCATTTGCTTCCCAAGCCATCCACCTCCAGAGTGAGCAAATCTGGCAGCATTCCCCTCTGTTTTATGAAAAGAAGATTTAATTTCCAGAAACTTTGTTTTCCCCTTTTAAAGTGCAGTGGGCCTCTCCAGATGACAAAGTTTAGCCATCCCCATGCATCTGATCGAAAATGTTGGGGAGGGGGGCTTTGGTTTGGTTTGAATTTCTGTGTTTAATAGTTTTAAATTTTTTTTTTAATGCTTGTGTTTGTTTTTTTCAATGCAGGTGAAAAAAAATACCTAAACAAAAAGAAAAAACCATCCACATAAGACGAAATAAACACTTGAAGGTTTTTTTGTCTTTGTTCAAACATGATTCAATACCATTAAACCCAGTTAAGCTGTCCCCGGCCTCACGCCTGCAGTCCCTGCCTTTCCTCTCACTGGCAGGATGAGGGTTTGAGATGGAAAACTCCCTGTCCTGCCTGGCTGCCGAGACGACAGATCTGGCCCTTGGTGTCAAGAGGGGCAGGAGGATCCTGGGTGGCTGGCAACGATCCTTGTGGGCACATGGTGGCCTCGTGTCCCTCTGCCTTGGGGACAGCCTGGGCTCGTCCCTCAGGAAGTGGTGGCCAGAGGTGAGGCTGGAATTGGAGCCAGGGGAGCTTCCAGCAGCTTCTCACAGGAGCCTCCCTTGTGGAACAACCCCCTGCCCCAAACATTAAGGATCTCATCATTTAATTAAATTCTGTATATTAAACCAAATTAATTAAATAGATAACCAATGAAACGGTGATATAATGAAGCAGTGTCAATATAAGGCATTTAAGCAATTCAGCAGTGAAACAGTCCATTTATTTAAATATAAAACATGCAAAATAATCAATCAGGGAAACAGTGAAACAATTAAACAGTGAAAATATGAAACAACTCCAAACCTGCATTTCCCCTACCCCCCTGCTATGGAGAAATGCTAACACTAGAACTACAGGTGCCTTTGAATATATAATATAGACTATATTAAAAAACCTAAAGAGGCAGACTTGCCAAAGTTTTAGACCTTGTCTTTATCCCTGTCCCACCAAAGTCTGTGTGGGCTTTGAACAGTGAGTGGCCTCTTAAAAGAGAGATGCCAAAGTGCTCCACTGCTCCAGTCCTTCACGTGGTCTAGCCAAGGGGCATGGTTGAATACCAACACTTGCTCCACACTGACAGTGTTGGTGAGGCCATCATTGTCTGTCCATTTCTCCAAGATGTGCTGCAGGAAAGGAGTGGCCATGAAGGTTTCGCCAATGGGCCCTGCAGGGACGACATCTGGTCCTGCAAGGAGGACACCAGGTCCTGCTGCAAGACAACTGGCCCTCCAGGGAGGATATCTGGTGCTGCTGGCAAGAGAGCTGATCCTGGTGGGCAGACACGTGGTCCTGCATCGAAGAAACTTGGCCCTACATGGAAGACAGCTGGTCCTTCACGGAGGGCATAAGGTCCTGGTGGTCAGACAGCTGGTCCTGATGGGCAGAGAACAGGTCCTGCTGGGCAGAGAACTGGTGCTGCCCAGGGTGTCCTGGGTGGCTTTGGGGAGGACCTGCTCCTGCTCCTGCCCCCGGGGACCCTCGTTGTGCTGCCCAGGGAGGGTCAAGTCCAGGTTGTGCATTAGGGGTTGGCTGGAGACAGAAGGTCCAGATCCCCAGAAGGTGGTGAGTCTGCATTCAGGCTAATGGTGAAGATGGCTCCCCAGTCCACGTCACCTCTCCAGGATCCCAGCTCCTTCTGCTCTTCCTGGCCACCCCTCAGCCGTGCCGCGGCTCCTGCCTTCCAGGGCTGCACAGGAAAGGAGAGGAGGTGAGAGGGCAGATCCTGCAAGAACCAGAGGGAGAGTGTTGAGGCTCCCTCCCCGAGGCAGAGCTGCTCTGCTGCCCCGTGCAGGGCCGGGGTGCTGCACATCCTGGGTGCTGTGGGTGCTGTTGGGTGAGACCCATCCCCTAGGTGCTGTGCACCACAGCCCCAGTGCCTCCCCTGGGGGGCTTTAGCAGCCCTGACCTCGGGGAAGTTCCCTCCAAGCCCCGTGCCCAGTCTCTTCCAGCCCCTGGCAGGTCAGAGCTGCCCAGCAAGGCTTGGGCTCCAGAGAGGAAGGAGAAAAAACAAAACCACCCAACCGGAAAACCCACTCAAACAGCCCTGTCGTCCCACAAAGGGAGGATGTTTCTCCCACCCACTGCTACCAGGACCAAATCTCTGGATCCAGCACCTCAGCTCCCTGGGCACGACACCAGCACCGCCCCCAGCCTGGCACCATGGTCATGGGCCAGCCTGGGGAGGGAGGCAAGAAATGCCCAGGTCCCTCCAGAAGGAAACCCTGCCAGCTCCCCAGGGTGAGGTTCCCTTGCCAGCTCACCTCTGCTGCTGTGAGCTGCTTGCTGGGTGACAGCTGAGCCCATCCCTCGGGGCTGTCACTGCCCATCAGATGGTGCCAGCTGAGCCCAGCCCTTGGGGCTGTCACTGCCCATCAGATGGTGCCAGCTGAGCCTGTCCCTTGGGGCTGTCACTGCCCATCAGATGGTGCCAGCTGAGCCCATCCCTCGGGGCTGTCACTGCCCATCAGATGGTGCCAGCTGAGCCTGTCCCTTGGGGCTGTCACTGCCCATCAGATGGTGCCAGCTGAGCCCGTCCCTTGGGGCTGTCACTGCCCATCAGATGGTGCCAGCTGAGCCCAGCCCTTGGGGCTGTCACTGCCCATCAGATGGTGCCAGCTGAGCCTGTCCCTTGGGGCTATCACTGCCCATCTGATGGTGCCAGCTGAGCCCAGCCCTTGGGGCTGTCACCGCCCATCAGATGGTGCCAACTGAACCCAGCTCTTGGGGCTGTCACTGCCCATCAGATGGTGCCAGCTGAGCCTGTCCCTTTGGGGCTGTCATCTGCCCATCAGATGGCTGCCAGCTCTGAGCCCATCCCCTCGGGGCAGTCGACTGCCATCAAGATGGTGCCAGCTGAGGCCTGTCCCTGTGGGACTATCACTGCCCATCTGATTGCGCTGCCAGATGCGCCCCAGCCCTGGGGCTGTCACTGCCCATCAGATGGTGCCAGCTGAGCCCAGCCCTTGGGGCTGTCACTGCCCATCAGATGGTGCCACCCCCGCCCGTGGTGCTCACCCTCAGCCAGCCAAGCTGTGGCCCACAGCCACACACCCTGCTGGCCTTCTCCACAGCAACCCCTGCCACCGTCCCCCATACTATGTCTTTGCCGTGCCAGTCACTGAGGCCTCAGCCACATCTTCCCAGGGCCCTGTCACTCTGGCCAGGGCAGACATCTCCAGGCACAGTTTGCAAGCCGGTTCTTTGAACAGCACCTCGTACCCCCTGGGAGGCTGCAGGACAAAGTGCCCCAGGCTGTCCCCACACCCCAGCACTGCTGGCCAGCCCCCAGGGCTCCCCTGCTTCCTCCCGCTTGTCTCACTCCTGGGGATGTTCTCCAGCTTGTAGAGTCATCAGACCAATGCCTCCAGCCCCACGTGTCTATTTGCTGGAGGTGCCTGCAGCAAGTCTGCAGGGCGATGGGGGAGACGCAGCGCCAAACAGCCCCAGCAGCTCTGCCTGCAGTCAGCCATCTGAGCATGCTGTGGGAGGAAGGAGGAGCCTTTTCCCTGGCAAACCTCAGCTTGGTGGCTGCTCCTGGGCAGGAGCTGCTGACAGGGCGGCTTAGGGACAGGCTGCATGTCCTTTTCCTCTGGTGGGGCTTCCCAGCCCTCAGCTGTGCACCAGCTCAATAGTATTGTGGCAGGACTTCTGTCTCTCGACAGCTCTGCAGGAGAAGCAGCAGCTGATCTCTAGCCTGGAGGAACTCATTGCCTCTCACACTGACTGCATGTAGTTCTGCGGGCACAGGAGGGGGAGCTTGTCTACAACGTTAAGCAACCTGCGGCGGATCCAGGGACCGGGACGCCTTGATGGTCACAAGTATCAGCCTTTATGATTAGGTTACATCACATTCTTATGCCCTTTTCTCCTGCCCACGCTCCTCACGCTTCCTTCCCGTTGGTGAACAGCTCCTGTTCACGCGTTCTGTCCCACTTGGTGACAGGTTACAAGTTCCTTACATTTTCTTAAAAGAACGTCAGCACACATCCGTATCTCTCTTGTGCTTTCTTTTCCCACAAACGTTTGTCTCTAACTGCCAAGGGCACAGCTGTAGCTTGTTAAAATCAAGGCCACCTGGGGCCCGTAGCTGATGCCCACAGCGATTTGCTCCATCGCTCTGTTTTCATACTTCCTTTTGTGTACAGTGCTGCTGTGTGCTGGGAAAGAGCTAAGGAACGATGAAGGGGCATGGAAAGAGACTGAGCAGCCCAACAGGGCATGAAGTAGTTGGCTGAGATTTTCTAATAGCTAGAATCAGCCAAGCTGTGCTTCACATCAACTAGTGCTGTGCATGCACACCAAGGAATCCCTGAAAATAAGTAAAGCACTGAGTCGTTTTGTTCCTTGGGCTGAACATGTTGGTGTCTGACCAGAGGGCAAGGAGGCATTTTGCAGGGAAGCCTTTGCAGCACGACTGACGTTCACAGAAATGCATCTGCAAGAAGAAATCTGACTTTCTGAAGAGCTGAACTAGACTGAGTGGAAACTGCTAGCACTTCAGCGGCCTGAAAGGTCTAGAGGTCTTAGTCTAGTGCAGAGAAACTCGATCGGAGTTTCACATCAGCTTTGCTGAAGGGAGATTTGTTTGCAGGAGCTGCCTGGAGTGCAGCAATGCTTCCTGGGGGAAGCACTAGGGGAGGGGAAGCACCCTGCCAGGAGGCTGCACTTCAGCTCTGCTGACATGTCCCACCTTCTCGAGGAACCAGAGCTTAGCTGAGCATGACAGAAGTAGACAGCTTGTCCTGCTGGGCCATGTTTCTTGGTTTTTGCCCCTCTCTGGGGCCTCTCTGATCTCTTATGACTGAACCAGGTGTGACACCTTGGCAGAACTGATTTCTAGCACCCATGGACTTGAAGATTTTCTAAGCTGAAGCTATAAAAGGAGCTGGCACAACTTTGAAATGCCAGCAGGACTGAGACTTACCTCCACCAGTAGAACCAACAGCAAGTTCTTGCATGCATTTCCTTTCAAAAGGTTTATTCCTGCTCCTTCTACCCTTGCTTGGTTCAGTTGAAATGCTCAGAATATGGACACTCTGTGCTGCTCAGGACTGGAGGCAGCTTGCACAGCTGGAAGGGCTCTGAGAGCTGGAGAACAGCCTGGCTTCCTTGTCAGGGGGATGAGGCACTGGGGGCTGGAGCAGAGCAAGAAGAGCACTTAGCCAGCTGGGTAACTAGACAGATCTTTCCCTTTGCCATCGCTCAGTTTCCCAGCTCTTCCTTGTCCTCAGAGCCAGGCTCAGCCAGGGAAGCTGCACAGGAAGATGGAAGATGCTCATCCAGCTCTGGAAGTCCTTGTGTTTCAGAGCCCAGCAGAGAAAAAGCTATTCACACACTTTGAGGATAAAATCTTTTGAGAGAAGCTGAAAAACATGAATGTAGCCCAGTTTTAAAAGAAATTAAGTGAACCTAGGAGCCTGTGCTGGGGGGGAATTTGTCCTCTTCTGGGGGAACTGAGATGCAGGAGCAGAATGGTGGAGACTGGCAGCTGCTCCAGGAAGGGAGAAGATTGATCACGTTGGTTTAGAACTGGGGGAGAGAGCAGGAGGAGTCAAGCGTAGGTGACCACGGATTTTAGGTATGTAGGAAGGCTCCTGCTCCCTTGGACAAACCAGCTCATGCTGCATTTAGAGGATGCTGATATTTATGTTATAAATGGGTCTGTATAGACACCAACTATACCAATAGATACAAAGACCAAATATGCCATTGACGTATTTTTCTATGCTTAGATTTTGGTTTATTTCGAGTTCTCATACCAACACAAACCACCTGCAAATAAATCTGCTTTCTTTCAATGACCAAGCTTGGGGGCTGCCAGTCCTTGTGAGGAGCACCACATCCTCCCAACAAGCTTGTTCCTCAGGGAGCTTTCCAGAGGTCTTCCTTGAAAACCCGTGCACATCTCACTTCAAGCTCACCAGCTGCTGGCTTTGCTCAGGGACCGAGGGCACAGCGTGTGATAATCCAACCCCCTGGTTCTGCAAGGGGTGCTCCCTGGTCAGGCCAGGCTTAGTCTGCTGAAGAAACGGGGAAAAAAACCCTTTATTTAGAATCCCAGAGAGATTTCACCAAATAATGGTGAGTTGCTGAAACGTGGAGTGAGAAACTGCTTGCCAAGACACCGTGGGTCATGGGGAAAAGAGCTTGCAGGTGGCTTCCTGGCTGCTCGGGTGTAACTGCCCAAGTCTAAGAGGTTTTTCTTCAGAAAAACAGAACTCTCCTAGTTTGCTCTTCCAGAAATCTACACCAGCAGTCCTGAAAACCCATTAAATCATTGGTAACTGTCTTACACAGGATGGAGAACAAAGACCCCGTCCCCAAACGCTTCATTCAGGTGTGTGGGAAGGGCTGATTGCTGTCACCTGGAGAGGTTCACTGCACTTTAAAAGGGGGGAAAAAAAGGGTTCTGGAAATGAATTCAACCTTTTTGAGAAAACAGAGGGGAATGCTGCCAGATTTGTTCACTCTTGAGGTAGATGGCTTTGGAAGCAAAGGGGAAGCCACAAGAAATGCTTCCTCACCTGAAGGGGCTGATCTGTGGCTCACGGGTGCCTGATTTCCTCTGGGCTGCCACCCTTTTCCTGGCAGGAATCGGCCTGGAAACCCTGGAGAAGGTTTTCCTCTCTGCAGGGCCCAGGGCAGGAACACCCAGCATACGTACGGGTGTGTAACCCAGGGCCTGAGATGCCCTGTTTTTGCTCTTGTGTGACCCACAAACCAACATCCTCGAGTGGGTTTCACTGGAAATACCAACTCCCTTCACCTCCAGCAGCTTTGCTGCTCCCTACCCGGGCGAGAGCAGGAAGGACCTCGTCCTCCAGCCACCTCCACTGTGGACTGGTGTGCTTGGAATGTCTTTTTCCTGGGTTTCTGCCTCCAAAAATACACTGACCTGCATCCCCCGAGTTTTCAGGCTGTCCTAGAGCTCCTCTTGCAGGAGGAGGCAGCCAAGCTGTGCCAGTGCTGAGTGCTGGGGCACCCCCAGCCCTGCAGCCCCCAGCCCTCCAGCGCTGCCTGGTGGGGTCACAGTCCTGCTCTGTGACATCATCCTCTCCCCCCTATAAAAACCCCACGCCGGGGCTCACTTTGCCACTCGTGTGACCCCCCAGCTGGGATCGCTCTCTGAGGTGACAAGGAGAAGGAAGGCTATCAGCTCTCCATCCCTCTCACCCACCCAGACAGATACCCCTGGCAGAAAGCCTCTGGTGTCCCTGCTCAGCTCTGCTGTACCAGACAGGACAGCACCATGAACTCGTCTAGCCCCCCCCAGCTTCTGGACCTCGTCCTGGTGCCAAGAGACACGTGTTCGGTCAACTTTGGGGTCCGGCGCCGTCTGCTCCCAGCCAGGCTGGGGCAGCTGCACAACCTGTTAGCCAAGGAGCAGGAGACCAGCCCGACCGTCAGCGGCCCCCAGGTTGCCTCCGTGGCCACCAGCGTGGGGCAGAGCAAGAGGAGAGAGGAGGGGAGCAGCATCTCCAAGGTAGAGGCTCTGGCTGGTCCCCTGGGTGCTCCCCTGCCCAAGCCCCCTCCTACGGGCTCTGCAGGGCCCGCGCGCTGCCCTTAGAGCAGGGTCTGAGTTCAGCTGAGTCCTGCTGGCACCCGGGGCTTCCAGTGGGAAAGGGATGGAGTTTTGGGGAGGAAGAGCTGGGGCTGAAACGCTGCTCTGCTTGCTCTGGGTCCTCCCCACGTCGCCATCAGCAAGTGCTGGTGGCTCCAACGCAGCCCCCGGTGCTGCTGCGCATCTGCCTGTCACCCTGATCCCTTTGCCTTCTCCTCCCAGCAGGGCAGTGGGAGCCAGTTTGCCCCTGCTGAGCCCACCATAGTGAGCATGGGCACCCAGCAGGAGGCCATGGGGGACGCTGAGAACGTCTGCACCCAGACACAGGCAGAACTCCTCCAAGTCAGAGAGCTCAGCCACCTCTACACTGGCCTGAGGGAGCAGGTGGCCCAGCTGGAAGCCACTCGGAAGAACCAGCAGCTGCTCTCCCTGAAGAAAGGTGGGAGCCCTGGGGGGACTGGTGGGGGGTGTTCTGCATGGGGATACCCTGGGTCGTGAGCTTGTTGTGCTCAGGGCCTCGCCCCAAAGACAAGACCCCCCTCACTGACAAGTGTGTTCCCTTGGACCCCATCTCTAGATCAGGAGAGCATCCATCACGTCCTCTGTGATCTCCTGAGCCAGGGGTCATCCCTGCAGGACCAGGTGTCCTCCCTGCATGACAAGATGTCCTCCCTGCAGGACCAGGGGTCCTCCCTGCAGGACCAGATGTCTTCCCTGCAGGTCCTGGTGTCCTCCATGCAGGTCCTGGTGTCCTCCCTGCAGGCCCAGTTGTCTTGCCAGCAGGACAAGCTGTCTTGCCACCAGGACCAATTGTCTTCCCTGCAGGGCCAGGTGTCCTCCCTGCAAGGCTTGGTGTCCTTGATGAAAGGCCAGTTGTCTGCCCATCAGGACTAGTTGTACCTGTTGTCTTCTGTTAGAAAATAAATGTAGTGTTGTTTTTGCATCCTAGTGTTAGAAGCAGAGTGTTGGGTTTTTATATATATATATATATACACACCTTAGTGTTAGGAATATTATAGTTTGTTTAAGAGATAAGTGAGATACCTGCACATTCCCATGACACCTGGAGTGGTTTACGGCCCAAGAAGCTGAGGGACTGAATTGGGCTCCATCTGGGGATCCGAACATGGAGCAGGATTTATGGCCAAGATCAGACCCAACGAAGCCACTTCTATCTACACCAGTGGGTAGAGATCATGTTGGTGATTGGGAAGACAGCCAAGGGGGCAAGAAAGGTCAGAATTATACCTTAAAAGGTAAAAAGTAACCTGCTAGAGTGGAATGTGGAAACAGGGGTGGGAAACTTATGGGATAATTTGAAGCGTGGGACAGGCTGTAAGCCCTGGAGTGCCCAGCCAGGGGGGAAACAGGGGAGGGAACTGCATTGGGAATAGGGAATATCAACCATTATTCACCTTATTATGGGTGTGCCTGCTGGTTTAGGTCACCCGCTCTTGCCAGAGTGTAAATAAACTGTGCTTGGCTGAAGGATCCGTGTGAGCCTGTTCATTGGCACCACAAACGTTTCTCAGGAATTTGGGGGCTCGTTCAGGATCCAAAATCATCATCCAGGGAGTGGTCGTCTCCGAAGAAGGGAAAGGTGCACCCCTTGATTTCAGGGTTCCCTGGATCAGTGATCCTGGGGAAGGGAAAGGTGCACCCCTTGATTTCAGGGTTCCCTGGATCAGGGATCCTGGGGAAGGGAAAGGTGCACCCCTTGATTTCAGGGTTCCCTGGATCAGGGATCCTGGGGAAGGGAAAGGTGCACCCCTTGATTTCAGGGTTCCCTGGATCAGTGATCCTGGGGAAGGGAAAGGTGCACCCCTTGATTTCAGGGTTCCCTGGATCAGTGATCCTGGGGAAGGGAAAGGTGCACCCCTTGATTTCAGGGTTCCCTGGATCAGTGATCCTGGGGAAGGGAAAGGTGCACCCCGTTATGTTCCACGGTTCCCAGACCCGAGACCGGTTATAAACAGATCCCACAAACCACAGAGGGGGGAATAAAGGATAAAGGGAAGTAGGCGCCCTGATATCGACCGGGCAAACTCCGTGCACGGACCAAGGTGAGAAAACTGACTGTGAAGTGTCACCCTGGTGGTTTGAGACTCGTGTGTGTGTGTGTGTGAGTGAGACGTACATGAGTGCGAAGCGAGTGCGGAGTCCAACCTCATGGTTCTGTTCTTCCAGGAGGAAAACAGCCAGAGAAGGACCAAGCGAGAGCAAAAAGGGCAGGGAGAGTCTTGGGAGTGGGGAAGAAAAGCGCTGGGCCTGGGGAGGAGAAGGGAATATCCTCGACTGAGGAAAGGAATGTCTTTGGCAGTCAGGGCTAACAGCAATAATATCAGATGCTTGCTGTGAAGAGAGCCCAACCTGTCGTTTTAACCCTCCTGCATTTTGGTGGAAAAAGGAATGACCAAGTTGAGCTTGTGCCCTGCCATCTGGTGATACCTGAACTGGTGAGGGCATTAAGTCAGCCTGTCGATTTCCTTCTGCAATCAAGCCAGGCAGAGAAGGGTGAGACCTTCCATGCATGATAAAATAGGGGTGAGGCCGCGAGTCTGAAAGAAAAAGCCATTCCTGTAACAAAACAAATAGAGCAGGATGTGACACATCATGCAGTGATGCTGCTTCAGCCCGCTCAGCAACTCCTGCAACATGAGCTGAATCAGGGATAAGGTTAAGTGGGGCAGACCACCTTCGAAAAGCCCAACAACTGCAGCTAGTTCCACACTTTGAGGGGATCTGGGAACAGCGGTTACGTCTGAGTCCCATCCATTAGACTGAGGATCCCACCATAAAATGACTGATTTGTGCGACCTCCCAGACCCGTCTGTAAAAACTGTAAGGGCCTGTAATGGCTGGTCGCTTCTTCTAGGCAGAGGTACCAAATTAAAGGCAGTGGTAAAAAGCCTGTGCTGAGGCGGGTGGGATGTAAGTTGGCCTGTATCATCTGCCAATGCCACAGCAAACGTGTCTGACCGCTGGTTCAGCCACTGCAGATAAACATTGGTAACAGGCAAACAGATACAGCAAAAGTCCACGCCCACCAGCAACAACAAGCATTGCCTGGCCTTAACCATCAAAAAGGCAAACATCTCGTGCTGGGTCAAGGCAGGTTTTGTTGGCTGGTTTGATAAAAAGACCCACTCCATAAGGAGCAGGGGATCTGACATTTGGGGATCCCACTGAAATATCAGCGCACGAGGCTGCCGGGAGGGATTTAAGAGAATAAGGTGAAAAGGCAACTCAGGAGCCCATCAATGTGCTTGCCTGACCATTATTGCCATGGCAACCTTCTGTAAAGATTGAGCGGCTTCAGAGCCAAGACTGCAGGGAGAACGTAAGTCAGTGTCCCCTTTTGACAGGGCAAACAAAGGGGCTAGTTCTGCACTGGAGATTCTTAACAGTGGTCGGACCTAAACACACGTTAGCAGTGTCAATAGTGACACACCATTGAGCTGCTGGGGATTCCAGCTCCTATTGCAGCTCCAACATGTCTGGAACCGCAGCTCTCATCGGTGCTGTGACTGCATTCAGGGCACGGTCGTCCACAGTTAATCTCCATTCCCCATCAGGCTTCTGCACTGGCCATACGGGGCTGTTGAAGGGTGACTGAGCCCTCCTTATCACTGCTTGGCTCTCTAGTTGACCACTCAGCTTATGTGTTGGGAGCAGGGAGTCTCTGCTGGGGCGGTACTGCCCACGATGTCCTGCAGTAGAAGGGGTTGGTACCTGCTGTTCCTCCACCCTCCTCATGCCCACCACAGAAGGGTCCTCAGAGAGACCAGGCAGGGCAGACAGCCAGGTAATGCCCTCAGTCTCTATGGCTGCTACACCAAAGGCCCATTTATACCCTTCCAGGTCTTCAAAGTCCCCTCTCCAGAGCAATCTGTACCCAGGATGCAGTGAGCAGCTGGGCCAGTTACTATCCAATGGGTCTTCCAGTCATTCCCAGTCACGCTCATTTCAGCCTCCAACACACTCAGCTCTTGAGACCCTCCAGTGACTCCAGGGCTGGTAATGGAGTCTGCCCCTGTCTGGCTGGATGGTATCAAAGTGCACTGTGCACCAGTGCCCAGCAGGGCTCTAGAACCCTGTGGTTCTGTTGTGCCAGGCCACCCAACCCACAGTGTCCAGTCAACTGGGTTATCCCTCTCCTGCAGCTGGCTGGAGGCAGGGCCCCTCTAACGTTGAGCATGGCATCCACAAGTAACACAGGGCTTTGTGTGGCGTGCTGGACTCTCCTCTGGGGTAGAGACCCACCTGCTTGGGCCAGCAGATACTTCCCGGGAGAGCCGAGCAGTCATCATGCTGGGACTGTTCTCTCTAGTGGCACCACCCTGCAGCTCCCGTGCTCTGGCACGCAGAACAGCAGTGGCTTTGCCGTCCCACCTGCTCGTGTCCTCACCATGTTCAGCAGAGGAGACCACAGAGAACCTCGTGTTTGATTCTGCATAACCTGAGCTGGTCTCCTTGGAGTGCCCCTGTTTCTGACGGCTGATACATGGTTCCATTCAGGAGAGGAATGGGTGGTTTGTGCCTCTCCAGTCTGCAGACCCTGTCACCCAGCTTCTCACAGAGGTTTTTCCACTCCTCAACTATTTCTTCCACAGCTGAGACATGGGCATTTAGGGGGTTAGAGATACTGTCTGCATATTACCTAAGCTGGTTAGCAAATTCATTGACAGTTGGTGGTGTTTCACCATTTCCCACAAAGACCCTTCCTCCCAACATGGTGGGATACATAGGAGGAGCACTCTGTGAGAGCCTCTTTAGCATGGGCTGACTGCATGGCAGCTCCTCAGGGCTTTCAGGTGTGTCCCCATTACCATAGATGACCTCCTGGACTGCCAGCTCTCTCAGACAGGTAATACCTCTTTCTATGGTGTCCACCTACTGGGGTGGCATCAGTGTCCTCCCTGTGGGGATACTGGCTTTTGACAGCCATCAAAAGGTGGTGCCAGAGCCTGTAAGGACCGTTTTTCCTGCCAACCATCTTATCAATGCCTGCATCTCTGGCTAAGGATCCCAACTGCAGAGCCTCCCTGCCCTCCAGATCTACCCCAGCAGCTCCCAGGCCATCCCACCCCAACAGCCTCCAAATCAGTGACTCATCCTCCCTGTGTGTAGGATCCTTTCCTCCATCCCGTGACTCCTTCATGGGCAGGGATTTAACCCTGATCTCAGGCCCGAATCGCTGCCGTGTGCTGTTCCTGCCCCAGGCTGCCTCTCCCCTGGACCAGCGCCTGCCCCTGTCTCCCAGTCCTCATCCCTCCCCGGGCGGTCTGACTTCTCCCCGTGCTCTCTGCGCCTTGTTCCTGGAGCCCCCAGGGCTGGTTGGGACTGAGGGGAGCGGTGTCACGCGCTGCCGCAGGTCCCGCTGACCCCAGAGCAGCGCCGGGGGCGGCAGCAGCGGCAGGGGCCGTGGGGGCAGCAGCAGCGGGGGCAGCAGGAGGGGCCCTGGGGGGCTGGCAGCGGCAGGTTTCCTGCACCACTTCCCAACTGGAGCCAGCCCTGGCACACAGCAGGCACAGCCCTCATGCAAGCAGAAGGGAACAGCCATGCCTGGGGCCCCCAGGCTCGGGCACGGGGAACTGGCCAGAGAAAGGAGCAGAATCATTTCTCATAACACCCAAATCCTCAAGTCGCCCTTGAACTGCCCAAGCCAACCCTCAGCCCAGCTCCTCCCAGCAGCAACCACTGCTTGAACCAAATGAGAAAACAACTCAGGTGGCAAATAGGACATAAAACTATAAATCATTGTCTATTCCCCCCCTTCCACCCTCCCAAGGGAAGACAGAAGGATAAGGAAGAGACTTAAGGGCTGGAAACTGAAACAGGAATGAACTTACTGCAACGTGGGTAAGGAAATAACACATGGGGAAAGAACAGATCTATACACTTCTGTACTAATATAGACAAAACTGATCTTGCTGATGGCAGGAATGGGTGGGTGAGGGTCCCTTGCAGCAAGGCCACTTCAGGAGAGGGGTCCACAGCTCCTCACAGCACCTGGTGGAGTTGGATTCCAGAGAGCACCTGGTGAACTGAAGAATCCCCAGGCAGCAGCAGCAGCAGAAAGGAAGGAGGCAGAGGAAGGAAAGGGCCTGAGCTTCTGGTTCTCCTGCTTTTGTAGAGCATGGCAGGAACAGGGGGAATATTGACCCCTCCCTGTTCCGACCCTCCTGGGTCTTTCAGGGAGTTAAGGACCCTCTCTCTAGTTGCTCTTACAGGTGCTCAACACCAGGCCAGAATCACTCAAACCTAAACACCCCTGACCCAGGTGCCATTGCCTGCTCAGGACCGACCTTCCAGCCCATGAATCCTGCAGACAGAGGCAGGTGACAGCAAGCCCAGCCCTGAAGGCAGGCTGTGGCCACCAGCAGGAAACACTCCCAGGTGCAACAGGCTGACAAATAGGACTCACAGCCCTGTGGGCAGAGATGGTGGCCAGCAGCTGGGACAGGCTGGTGGCCCTTGGTTCAAGGAAGCACATCCCTCAGCTGCATCCAGGTGGTTTCCAGGGGACGTTGCTGTCAACATGGAGTGACCTGGAGACACTGTCTGTCCTACAGACCCTCACAGCCCCCCAGGAAGAGCTGGGGGGTTGTGCTCACTGGGGTTCATCTCATCACCCGCACATGATGCTCATGCTCAGGTCTTGTCTGCACAGGGCAAACAGGGACTCCTGCCCTTGCTGACAATGTGTCCCTGTGGGAGGGACAAGCAATCTCTGTCAGCTGTGGTGAGAGGCCAGTGCTGGGGAGGGTGGTTGTTCTGGCTGCTGAGTGACAATGGCCCTGGGGCAGCTTTCCTGGGCTGCCCAGTGAAGACAGAGCAGAGCCTGCCCTGCTGGTTGCTCCTGCCTGTCCCAGGAGCCTGGCTGGGCCAGGAACACGCCGCTGTGCCCCCACCCTGCACACTCACACACTGGAGCTGTTCCCTGCTGCTTTCCTCTCGGGGACTCTGCCCAGCCCAGCTCTTCCCCAGCTCTCCCAGCTCCACCTCTCCCTGCAGCCCAGTCTGGGCAGGCCCTGCAGAATGAAAGGAGGAAATGGAGCTCAGGGGCAGGGACTCTCCATCTGGCAGGCTCAGCAGATCAGCAGCTCAGGAAGTGACAGCCCCAGGGCCAGCCCTGCTCCCTCCCTCCAACCTCCCATCTCTCTCCTCCAGGCTCCTCCTGGCCTCCCCAGAGCTCAGAGTGAGTCCAGAGGAGGCCACAGAGATGATCCGAGGGCTGGAGCAGCTCTGCTCTGGAGACAGTCTGAGAGAGCTGAGGTTGATCAACCTGGAGAAGAGAAGGCTCCAGAGAGACCTTAGAGCACCTGCCAGGGGGCTCCAGGAAGGCTGGAGAGGGACTTTATTTCAGGGCCATGCAGTGACAGAATGAGAAGGGAAGAGTTTCAAACTGAAAAGAGAGATTGGGATTACACTTGAGGAAGAAATTCTTTCCTGTGAGGGTGGTGAGACACTGGTGCAGGTTTCCCAGAGAAGCTGTTGCTGCCCCAACCCTGGAAGTGTTCCAGGGCAAGTGGGATGGATCTTGGAGAAACCTGATCTAGTGGGAGGTGTTGCTGTCCATGCAGGACAATAGAACTAGATGACCTTCAAGGTCCCTTCCACCCCAACCCACTCTATGACTCTGTGCAATGCAGGTCAGTGGCAGTGTCTCTCTGGCTGGCATGCTCAGGAGATCCTGGTGCCAGGCAGCCTGCAACCCTGGGAAAGTGGGAAGGGAACAGCTTGGATATGCCCAAGTGCTGGTGCTCCCTGGCAGTGCTGTTGTGCAGCCCTTACCCTGCCCCTCTGCACAGAGGCTCTGAGAAGGTCTCCAAGGAAGGATCTGTGAGTGGCTGCAAGGTCTGGATTCTGTTTAAACACACAGAGAGCACGGCTCCTAATTTACACAGTCTCTGGGTCAGACACAAGCTGGACAGACACAGAATTAGAAAGGGCACAAGTACTGACATTCCTTTCTGGACAACATTAGAAAAAGAAGAACAGAGCAACAAAAACTCTGTGAAGTTGATAATCAAACCCCAGAAACACTAGCAAAGATGGGCAGGACATATAATGAGATACATCAGCAGTGATTTGCACAAGAAGACAACCAGGTGAGCACTTCTGAAAATCCTCCAGTCACCAGTTTCTGCACAGCATCCTGGAGCTGCTGGTTCCTCATGCTGTAGATGAGGGGGTTCAGTGCTGGAGGCACCACTGAGTACAGAACTGCCACCACCAGGTCCAGGGATGGGGAGGAGATGGAGGGGGGCTTCAGGTAGGCAAACATGGCAGTGCTGATGACCAGGGAGACCACGGCCAGGTGAGGGAGGCAGGTGGAAAAGGCTTTGTGCCTTCCCTGCTGAGAGGGGATCCTCAGCACAGCCCTGAAGATCTGCACATAGGACACCACCATGAAGACAAAACAGCCAAAGAATAAACAGGCACTAACCACAATAAGCCCAAGTTCCCTGAGGTAGGAGTGTGAGCAGGAGAGCTTGAGGATCTGGGGGATTTCACAGAAGAACTGTCCCAGGGCATTGCCCTGGCAGAGGGGCAGTGAAAATGTACTGGCTGTGTGCAGCAGAGCATTGAGAAACCCAGAGGCCCAGGCAGCTGCTGCCATGTGGACACAAGCTCTGCTGCCCAGGAGGGTCCCGTAGTGCAGGGGTCTGCAGATGGCCACGTAGCGGTCATAGCACATGATGGTGAGAAGGGACCACTCTGCTCCAAAGAAGAAAAAAAAGAAGAAGATCTGTGCAGCACATGCTGAGTAGGAGATGGCCCTGGTGTCCCAGAGGGAATTGGCCATGGCTTTGGGGAGGGTGGTGGAGATGCAGCCCAGGTCGAGGAGGGAGAGGTTGAGCAGGAAGAAGTACATGGGGGTGTGGAGGTGGTGGTCCCAGGCGATGGTGGTGATGATGAGGCCGTTGCCCAGGAGGGCAGCCAGGTAGATGCCCAGGAAGAGCCAGAAGTGCAGGAGCTGCAGCTCCCGCCTGTCTGCGAATGCCAGGAGGAGGAACTGGCTGATGGAGCTGCTGTTGGACATCCCAGCCCTTTCCTCAGGAGGTGCTGCCAGAGGAGGAAAGCACACTCACAAGTCAGGACAGCCCTGAGCAAATCTCTTCCCATTCCCTCCCTTCACACCCCAGCCCCTGAAAACAGACATTGACTCTCTCCTTGTTTACAGAACATTCCTCCATCTCCCTGGCTGGAGCTCTGGTCTGTGCTGGCCAAGTGTGCTGTGAGGAGCCCAGCTGCATATTCCTGTAGGAGAACCTCCACGAAACTCCTACAGCTGTGTGCACCAGCAGAGCTGGCTGGTCCCAAGCCCTCCACCCAGCATGTCCAAGAACCTCAGCTGGGCTGGGCCAGCGGTTTTGCTGCCCTGGCCACAGCTGCCTGAGAGCTCCTGCAGAATGGTGTCTGAGCTGCACCTTAGACACCCTTGTCCTTAGGGAGCCTGAGGGGAAGGGCAAGGACAGCACAGGCAGCAGGCCAGATGGAGAAATGCCCCGATGCTCCCAGAGAGGGAGGACAGCTGCTAAGCAGGTGACTCAGGCTGAGATCCCAGTGCCTTGGAGCCAGGAGCTCTGCTGTGGAGCAGAGGAGACCAAGGGCTTGCTGCGGGGAAGGGACCTGACTGCAGCTGCTCCTGCTGGAAGCTGTCCCCACCTCTCCTCCCTGGCCCTGCTCACAGCCCCATCCCACCCAGCCTGTGCTCAGCTCTGCCCTGCAGAGCCCTCCTGGCAGCAGGACCCTGCCCAGGGGCAGCTCTGTGCTGGCCACTCCTGAAGAGGAGACCAGATCAGCCCCTGGGGAGAGCACAGAGCTGAGGGCAGTGCTTCCTGCAGGCAGAGGAAAGGCTGAAGGCACTTTCTCAGGGGCCTTGACAAACCTGCTCCTCTCTCCCTGCAAAGCTGCAGGAGTCTGGGTCTCCTGTCCAAGCCAGCAGCTCCAGGACTGGTTCCTCCCCCCTGCACAGAGGGGCATGCAAAGAGACACTCACCATGCCCAGGGCTGTGAAGATGTCTCCTTCAGCAGCTCTCAGCCCTCCTGCCCCTCCTGCCTGCCTTTATCCTCTCTCCCTGCCTGGCTCCTCTCCCCTGCTGCCTGCAGGCATTGCCCTCAGCCCCTGCTGGGGCTCCTCTCCACAAGGCAGCCTCAGCTGCACACTCCCAACTTTCTGCAGCATTAATGGGTCCCAGGGAGGACCATTACCAGGAAAGGCTGCACAGGGGCTGCTTAGAGCAGGAACCTGGAAGCACTCATGGCAGGCAGGGAAAGGCCATGGCAAGGTGGCTCTGATGAGCAGTGAAGCTGAAGAAACCTCTCCAGAAGCCAGAGTCAGGTGCAAACTCCAGAGTTTCTGGCAGTGTGAAGGGGTCCCACTGAGGGACATCCCTGACAAAGCTGCCTGGGCTCTGGTGAGAGCAGGAACCTGGAGGCCCTGCTGACAGGCAGGCAAAGGCAAGGACAAGATGGCTCTGAGGTGGAGTCAGCCTGGCTGGGGGAGATGATTCCAAGGTGCAAGCCCTGACCCAGAGGCCCTGGGAGAAGAGATCCTGCCCCTCACCTTCTCTCATGAGAAGGTGTCTCCTTGTAGGCAGCAGCTGCAGAGAGAAGCTCCACAGCCCAGGAGATCAAGACCTGGGCTGGGGGCTCTCAGCCATGGCTGTGCCCCCAGCTGTCCCCACCACAGGCTGTTGTACAGTGTCTAACTCCTGCAGCTCTTTCCCTGCAGGCTGTGGACATCCCCCTGCTTCCCAAACTGGCCACCCATGGTGATGTCATGGCCATACATCCCATTTAAGGCTCTACTGCCCCATTGTGATGTCATGGCCATACATTCCATACAAGGCCATATGAGGTACTGAGGCCTGAAACAAAGAGGACCTCTAGAGGAATCTCACAACCCAGCACTATATATAGATGTATATTTTGAAGACAATCTCTAACTATCTGGTGCAACACTTACTGTGTAGCTGTAACCAGCAGACAGATCTCTCTTTATTTAGAGGCATGCTGCAAGGCCATGAAACCAGACATCTGGCCTTGGGGAGACTGATGTGGTTCAAGCCAAAATAGAGAGAGATACCACCCACCCACCCCCCTTTGGCCCAGCCAGTCATTAGACTGGTTTTGAAATGAGTCCCATTGTCTGACTCAAGTCTTCCTGGAAGGACCATCTCCTTCATTCCTTCTATTTAGCAGCCCTTGTACACGTCTCAGGAGAACAGCAGTGGGTTTATTGTCTCAGGTTCTCATGTCCTCTTTAAAAGATCACACTAGAGAGACCACAGGTGGCATCCAAGTGGGTCCTGCCTCTCTTGCTGCTGTCTCCTAGCAGGACGTGTCCCCTTCATGGCTGCAGCACCAGCCTTCCCATCTGTCAGGCATCTTGTTCCTTCCCTCAGTCATTTCTTCCATGGCTGAGGTGTGGAACTGATGGGGATCAGAGATCATGTCTCCATACTGTCGTGCATTGAAAGGCACTTCACTCACAGTTGGTCCTTTGTAGTCATCAAATCATCCCCTGAAGGAGAACATCTGGGCATGTGCTGCTGGCACAGCCTGCACAGACCTCTGGAGCATTTGTGTGTCGCCCAGAAGGTCACCAGGATCTGAAACCCCTTGTTATCATAGATCACCTCTGGCACAGCCAGTTCTCTCAGACACGTGATGTCTCTCTCAAGAGTGGCTGTTCTGCTTCGGCGCCAGTCGATGTCACCCTTGTGGGGGTATCTCTGCCTCACAGCTGAAAGAAGTTGGCTCCACAGGCTGGTAGGTCCTGCCTTACTCCCAAGTGCTCTGTCAATGCAGCATCTCTGGCCAGGGATCCCAACTGCCTGCCTTCTCTTTCATCCATGTCATAGATTTCAGCCCCACTGTCAAAGCAGCAGAGCAACCAAGGCAGAAGGGGCTCACCTTCATGGAGGGTCAAGTCCTTTCTCATGAGGTGCAGTTCCTTTAGAGAGAAAGGTTGGACAAGGTCATCGTTGTCATCTGCTTGAGAAGGGCCTGCTCCTCCATCTGCTTGAGAAGAATCTTCTCCATCACTCTCTTCCTGGTCCTGTGGAAGCTGTGGAGATTTCAGACAGGGATGAGCTCTGGGACCAGTTGTCTTTGCCTTTCCCTTGATGACAGGATGAACCTTTACTCACTGGATGGAGGGCGAGTGGCCTTGGTCTTTGCAGCAGCAGCAGTGGTGGCAGCAGCCTTGCCTGGGGGGGAGTGGCAGTGAGTGGAACAACATCTTGCTCTACCATCCACAGAACATTCTAAACATTCAGCAGAAGCATCCCTACTGAAACCTGCCATTCAGATCCAGAGCTGGGAGATTCAGCCCGAGACAAAACGCAGAGGTAAAGCTGACCCTGCCATTACCAACATGGACCTTTCTGTTCACATCAAAGCCCTTACTACACACTGCCACCCTATAGATCAGTATCAAAACCCCTGTGAGCACTAAATATCTTCTCACAGGAGAGATGATGGCTTTGGCTACAGTCTTATAAATAAAAAACAATCATATACATGAACGAATCTCATCTACATAAAAGAATCAGCAGAGCAGCTCCACAGAGCAGGATGATCCCAGCTGCACACCACATGTACAACTGCATCTTGGGAAAAAGCTGCAGCAGAAACTTTGCAGGAAGTGTCTGTTCAGTTTTCAACCCGTCAGTAGATTCAGCAGAAGTGCAGCCCATTGCTACCTGAGGGATTCCTGCCATCAGAGCTGGAATCTTCAACATTCACCAATGACTTTCGAGCCTGGGCTAAAGGTTCAGCCCCACATTGGGAACCAGTAATTGCTGTCACGGTTTGACTCAGGATGGGAATGGAAATGGCCTTTGTCTAGACAGTCTGCACCTGGAAGGACAGCTTTAGAAAGGGCCATTGTCTCATGACCACCAGGCAAAATTTCATGTTGAGGCTCTGGACTTGATTTCTTCCTTTCCCTTCTTGGGGTAGCCAGGAGGTGTTGCACAGTTTTCCTACAGTTGGTGTTGCTCATCCTCCCACCCACTGCCCCCAAGAAGAGTCCTGACCCACAAGTGAGGGGTAGGATCTGCCTTCCTATTGCCTGGGGCTCAGAGTTTGGCCTCACTGCTTCATAGAATAAAGACATACTAAGAATTCTTAGCTTCAGAGCCACCTGCACAGGGACTTTGCCTCCCTGCAATCACAGCCTCCAATTACCTGCTCTAACGAGTCCCTGGGGAGGCTTTGTCAGCAATAGCCCTCAGTGGGGCCAATCACTGCTTCAAGGTACTTTCAGGTTTGCTTCTGGCTTCTTGAAACTATTCATTCATTCATCCATCTCTCAGCACCTGGGTTCGTGGACTCAGCACCAAATATACTGTGGGGCTCATTAAAATACAACAACCCTAACGAGCTGTGACTTTTCCTGTCATGATCTTCAGGTCCTCACAACTTGAACAGCTAATTGGAGTCTTTTCATCATGTAGTTAAGGAGGAATCTTTCATTATGTGCCTAATGAAAATGGCTTGGTTTTCCTTATTTGAAAGGCTCTCTTTTGTGGCTTCTCATCTTAGAGCACAGATAAAGGCAACTCAACACAAGATGAGAAATGAAAAACTAACAGTGAGATAAAGCCAAATAAATCATTTGTCAGACTTGTTTTAAAATTCATGTTAAACAAATGCAAGTAAAATATAAGAATATTGTTGCTGCTTCACCTCAGTTTCAGAGCTGTATTTTCCTTCATAACAGCTTGAAAAATATTTGAAACATTCTACTTTTTATGTTATATCTGTATTGTAGATGTTTTTTGATGTTATACTTCATTCTGCTCTATTTCATGATGTTGTATTTTTATCTTAGATGTTGTATAATTGCATTTGCTGAGCATACATTTTAAAACTCTTTTGTTATTAAATGTCTTAAAACAGTATTTAAAAAAAATTAAAGTGTTAAAAAAGACACCCTAGACCAATATCACTTGGAAAATGCTTCTATCACCTGTTCTCTCAACTGAAAATCAACCAAAATACCCTTTGAAATAACCCCCCATTTTTATGAGGTACTGTCTGAAATCTTCCTCCTGAACTACATGATGAAAATGCTCCCAAGGAGCTGTAAGGGTCTTGAAGACCTGAAGAGACAGGGAGACAAAAGGCTCGTTAGGGCTCTCTGCACTTTAATGACTCCCAGGGTGTGTTTGGTGCTGAGTCCATGATCCTCAGGTGCTGAGGGAAGACTGAACAAAGTGCTCAGGAAGCCAGAAGCAAAACTGAAAGTGCCTTGAAGCAGTGATTGGCCCCACTGAGGGCTATTGCTGACAAAGCCTCCCCAGGGACTCCTTACAGCAGGTAATTGGAGGCCACTGTCAAAGTAATTAAAAAAACAGTAAAACACGAAAAAAAAAGCTTGTTAGTGCTTTGTCATACTTGCTTGTTAGGATGAGGATGATCTAGCTCGTTAGGGCTAATGACATGAACCTCAGATACTGAGAGAAGCCTGAACAAAAGGAAGGACCCTGAAGCACTCAGGGGTCCCCCTGAGCCTGACAAAGCCTCCCCAGGGCCTCGCTAGAGCAGATCATGGGAGGCCATGAGTGCAGGGAGGCAAAGGCCCTGGGCAGGTGCCTGTCCTGCTGAGAAACCCTTTGCTTTGTTGGATGGAGCAGAAAGGCCAAGCCCTGAGCCCAGGCCCTGGGAAGGCAGATCCTGTCCCTCTCACAGGGCTCAGGGCTCTTCCTGGGGGCAGTGGGGGCTGAGGGGGAGCAATGACAAGGGAAAGGAAATTCTGTGACACCTCCCGGCTTCCCCAGGAAGGGGCAAAGATGAAACAGAGCCCAGAGCCTCAAAATACAATTGCTGCTGGTGGGGCTTGGTGCCCAAGGCAGCTGTCATGGCCAAGAGGACAAAGCCCTCAGTTCTACTGAGCCCTTTGGCCCTGCCAGAGCCCTTGGCCATCTCTACTGCAGACTGTCTTTCAGTGTCTGTGCCTGCAGCAGCCTGGAGACATCCATCTGATTTTCTCATCTAGACCTCACCCTGGCATTTCTGCACCTTCACTGATGTCTTTCTGCTCTCACTGCTTGTTCACTTAAACAGAGCCAGGGGCTGATCCAGAACCTTCTCCAGTTGACCTGTTGCACCACAAGGCTACACTTCAAGTGATACCTCTTTTTCTTCACCTCCAGTCTGAACCTTCCAAGCTGCACTTAGTGAAGCTTTTCTTCTCTTCCTACTACCAAGAAAAGCTGCATCATCTCTGGAACCTCCATTCAAGCAGTTCCAGGCTACTGCTGTAGTGCCATGAGCCTCCACTTCTCCTCACTAAGAAGCCCAGGTCCCTCAGCCTGTTTGGGTTTGTGCTGAGACCAATGTTGGTAACACAGGGATGTCTGAGTTGCTGCCCAGCCGTGCTGACATGAAGCCAAGGACTTGCCCACCTTCTCACACTGCCCCTGTCCTGCCAGCTGCTGCTCTGCAAGGAGCTGGAGGAGGCAGAGCCAGGACAGCTGACCCAGAGTGGCCACTGGGATGTTCCATGTGATGTCATGTTAGTACTGAAGCTGGGGGGAGTTATCCAGGGGAGTGTGATGGCTGCTCAGGAACTAATTGAGCATCAGTCTGTGCGTGGGAGTGGCTGCATCACAATTTGTTTCCCTCCTGTTTTGTTTCTAATCTCTTTTCTTTGATGGTTAGGTTTTGAATTTTTTATTCTTTTTGAGCATAAAAATGTATAATATTTTTAATATTAGGATTAGGATTATATTTTGTTTGAATCATTAAGAAATTCTCAACTCAATCCCCAGAAGATCTTTCCTTTTTCCCCCAGTTCTCCTTCCTGTCCCACTGGGAGGAGGCCACGTGAGCGAGGGGCTGTGTCTTGCTGAGTTGCTGGCTGGGGTTAAACCTGAACAGTCCTTTTGATTTGTGGTGCCCAACGTGGGGCTGGAAGGGTTCAGATAAGTACAGCTGTGATCAGAGCATGGTAAAACGAAGCAGTTATAATTGTTCATTGTATTGGTTTCACAGTCACTGGGCACCATGTTGGTTGCTTTGCTCTCTGAGCTGTTATGAGAGCTGTGGGATGTCACACCTTCCATGCTTCTGGAGGTGCTGGTGGTCACCTCTGGAGCCTGGCTCAAGGGCATCACTGGGCTGGGCTGTGTGACCCTGATGGTGAGACTGACCCGGGATCCAGAGTCAGCACTGCTGTCACCTCTGTCCTTCAGCTGCAACCTCCTGGAGACTGGTAACAATGATGTTGCCTTTCGTGAAAGGCGTGACGACCTGGTTCAAGAACGGCACGGCGGCCAACCCCAGGCCGCTCGGTCCATCAGCTCACAGACACCAATGTGGTGGATGGCAAATGGCGTTTATTAGTGTTTACCGCGGTGTTTATATGAGTTAGGTCTGTGGTGTCACTTCCGTCTGCTTACATCGTGAACTAAGTGCTATTGGCTATTAGGAGAGGGGCCTTATCTTTCCGTACAGCGCGAAATCTTCCGGCCGCCGGACCCTAACTACCCACACACCCATTATGACGTCACCCACTATGACATCACGGATTATGACGACATCCATTATGACATCACCCAGTATGACATCACCAGTTATTATGTCGTCCATTATGACGTCACCCATTATGATGTCATGCATTATGACGTCATCCATCATGACGTCATCCATTATGACACCAACCATTATGACATCACCAACTATTACATCACCAACTATGACGTCACCGTTTATGACATCATCCATTATGACGTCACACATTAAGATGTCACCCATTATGATATCACCAAGTATGACGTCACTGATTATGACATCATCTATTATGACATCTTCAGTTATGACATCATTCATTATGATGTCATCTACTATGTCATCACCAACTATTACATCACCCCTGATGACATCACCAACTATGACGTCACCCATTATGACATCACCAACTCTGACATCAACCATTATGACGTCACCCATTATGACGTCACCAACGATGACCTCACCCATTATGACATCACCCATTGTGACGTCACCCCTTATGACATCATCCATTATAACGACATCCATGATGACATCACCAATTATAATGTCGTCCATTATGACGTCACCCATTATGATATCATCCATAATGACGTCTTCCAATATGATGTCACCCATTATGATATCTCCAATTATGTCATGCATTATGATGTCTTCCATTATGACATCACCAACTATGATGTCACTCATTATGACATCACCAACTGTGATGTCACCCATTATGACGTTACCTATTATGACATCACCTGTTATGACGTCACCCATTATGATGTCACCCATTATGACATCATCCATTATGATATCACCCAGTATTATGGCACCCATTATGATGTCACCAAGTATGACATCACCTATTATGACATCATCTATTATGACATCTTCCATTATGACATCACCAATTAGGTCGTCATTCATTATGACGTCATTCATTATGACGTCACCAACTAGGACGTCACCCATCATTACATCTCCCAGAGTGATGTCACCCATTATGACGTCATCAATTATGACATCACCCATTCTTATGTCACCCATTATGACGTCACACATTATTATGGCACCCATTATGATGTCAACAAGTATGACGTCACCTATTATGATGTCACCCATTATGACGTCACCAAGCATGACATCACCCATTATGACATCATCTATTATGACATCTTCCATTATGACATTACGCATTATGACGTCATTAATTATGACGTCATTGATTAAGATGTCACGAACTATGACGTCACCGATTATGACGTCACCCATTATGACATCACCGACGATGTCGTCACCAATCATTACATCATCCATTATGATGTCACCCATTATGACATCATCCATTAGGACGTCATTCATTATGACGTCACCAACTATGACGTCACTCATTATTACATCACCCCTTCTGATGTCACCCATTATGACATCATCCATTATATCATCACCATGTATGACATCACCCATTATGACATCACCAATTATGACGTCACCTCTTATCACATCACCAGCTCTGACGTCGCCCATTATGACGTCATCCATTATGACATCATCCATTATGACTACATCCATTATGACATCACCCGTTCTGACATCACCTGTTATAGTCACCCATTATGACGTCACCCATTATGAGTCACCAACTATGACCTTACCCATTACGACATCACTCATTGTGACGTCACCCATTATGATGGTACCCGTTATGACGTCACCCATTATGACATCATGAATTATGACGACATCCATTATGACATCACCCATTATGACATCACCAATTATGATGTCATCCATTATGACGTCACACATTATGATGTCACCTATCATGAAGTCACGAAGTATGACGTCACCGATTATGACATCATCATTATGACATCGCCCATTATGACATCATCCATTATGACGATTTTCAGTGACGTCACCCAATATGACGTCACGCATTATGACATCACCCATTATGACATTATCCATTTTGAAGTCACACATTATGACGTCATCCATTATGATGACATTCATTATGACATCACCCATTATGACACCACCAGTTATTATGTCGTCCATTATGATATCATCCATTATGACAGCATCCATTATGACGTCACCAATTATGATACCTTCAATTATGATGTCATCCATTATGATGTCTTCCATTATGACATCACCAACTATGACGTCACCCTTTATGACATCATCCATTATGATGTCACCCATTGTGACATCACCAATTATGACGACACCCATTATGATGTCATCCATTATTATGTCATCCATTATGACGTCAACCATTATGACGTCAACCATTATGATGTCACCCATTATGAGTCACCAACTATGACCTCAGCCATTATGACATCACCCATTATGACATCATCCATTTTGAAGTCACACATTATGACGTCATCCATTATGGCGACATTCATTATGATATCACCAATTATGACATAATCCATAATGACATCACCCATTATGACACCACCCATTATACCGTCAGCCATCCCATTATGACATCATCACACATTATGACGTCACCCATTATGATGTCACCCATCATGATGTCACCAAGTATGACATAACCGAGTATGACATCATCCTTTATGAGGTCACCCATTATGGCATCACCCATTGTGACTTCACCCATTATGATGTCACCCGTTATGATACCTCCAATTATGATGTAATCCATTATGATGTCTTCCATTATGACATCACCAACTATGACATCATCCATTATGACATCACCAACTGTGATGTCACCCTTTATGACATCATCCATTATGACGTTACCTATTATGACATTACCCGTTATGACGTCACCCATTATGATGTCACCAATTATGACGACACCCATTATGATATCATCCATTATGACATCATCCATTACGATACCTCCAATTATGATGTCATCCATTATGACATCACCCATTATGACTTCATCCCTTATGATGTCACCCATTATGATGTCACCAAGTATGACGCCACCCTTTATGACATCAAGCTTTATGACGTCACCCATTATGAAATCGCGCATTATGACGTCATCCATTATGATGTCACCCATTATGATATTAGCAAGTATGACGTCACCCACTATAATATCATGTATTACGACATCATCCATTATGACATGACCAACCATGACATCACCCATTATGACATCACCAACTATGACATCACTCATTATGACGTCACCTATTATGACGTAACCAACTATGACATCACCAATTGTGACGTCAGCCATTATGATAACTCCAATTATGATGTAATCCATTATGATGTCTTCCATTATGACATCACCAACTATGATGTCACACATTATGACATCACCAACTATGATGTCACACATCATGACATCACGAAGTGTGATGTCACCCATTATGACATCCTCCATTATGACATCATTCATTATGACGTCACCCACTATGATACCTCCAATTATGATGTCATCCATTATGATGTCTTCCATTATGACATCAGCAACTATGACATCACCCATTATGACATCACCCATTATGACGTCACCAACTATGACGTCATCCTTTATGACATCATCAACTATGACGCCACCCATTATGCCATCACCAACTATGGCGGCATCTGCTATGACATCACCACTGTGACATCACCCTTTATTACGTCATCCTTTATGACGTTGATACATCGTTGAATATTTGTTAGTAAATTCAATAGAAATATAGCCTCATAAAAGTTTAGTAAAATAATGAATTTGCTATACTAAGGGTTGCTTTTAAAACAAGGTCCTTTGTGAAACTATCAGTCAACTATGCCAAGCATCCTGTAGGTTGTGATAACATCAAGTCTTCTAAGACCCTGGCAGCTACAGACACACTGATGTGGATTCTGACCCACCTGGGCAATCGACCAGCGGGAGACTGGAGACAGGACCAGGACAGAGACAGGACCAGGACAGAGACAGGACAAAGACGACAAAGGACTAGAATCAACAAAGACCCCCACAGGAGACCCTCCAGCAGGCATAATTTCAAAGATAGCCAATTCCAGGAAATAAAATGACTATGTCAAAGAATTCTGGGCACTCACTGACATGGAACTGAAGATGCATGTTTTTGGTGTATATTAGTCAGGGTGTTTCACTGGCTCCTTGGAGCACTCATGGTGGAGAATCCCCAGTGCTGCCCAGCTCTGCAGTAAAGAATGCCTGCTCAATAACAGCTTGGTTGTTGTTACTGGGTCTTGATCTCGGAATCCTTACCCAGCCACACCAGCCTCCTACTGCGGTGAGGAGCGTTAGAAAGCAGGGGGTTTGGAAGCTCCTAATTTTTGTTTCAGTTGGTGACCCAGATGGGACTCTTTTCTCTGCTCGGCTGCGGGAACCTCCGAATCGGCGACCCCCTAGGCTGGCCCCAGAGAGTTCTCTGGAGGGACTCACTGATTTGGCGGATCCATGCGGGAGCAGACAAGGACCTCTGGTAAGAATAAGGCGTTCTTTTGTTTGTTGGTTTGTTTGTTTTTGGGACTGGTCAGTTGGAAGGCTGCCTCGTAAGTCGCGGGTTGTAAGAACCCCGCAGGGTGGCGAGAGCACAGTAGAGTGTGCTTTTGGTTCAGCACGCGTGAGCGTGCTTTGGGTACAAGCTCAGCAGAGTGAGCTTTGGTACATTTGGTTCAGCACACGTAAGTGTGCGTTGGCGGTATAAGCTCAGTAGAGTGAGCTTGTACATGTATTGATTTCCTGGTAATCGGACTCGGCAAATGTTATTTTAGGTTGTGAACTTGGAAAAATGTTATCTGGATATTGATCTATTATTGGAAATACTGATTTTTTTGTTTGGGAATTTCATTGTATTATCTCATGAGATTGGTTGAAATATTTGTGAATTGGGTGTGTGTGTGTGACTGAGACGTGATCCGCGGTTCCGTAGCTCCGCGAGGGGCGCGGCCGGAGA
>NW_026248894.1:0-30193 GCF_020740795.1 Apus apus
GGTGCACCCAGTGACACCCAGTGACATTCAGTGAGTCTGTAGGCGGGGCTAAGGCAGCAATCAGCCAATCAGACTCATTCCTCTCCCAGTGGCTCGGCACAAGCCCCGCCCCCTCTGGCCTCCTCCAATCGGGTGAGGCACCATGTGGGCGTGGCCACCGGAGGGGGAGGGGCTATGGGGGTCACAACAGGGTGGGCCCAGTGACTCCCAGTAGCCCCCCCGTGACTCCCAGTCTTTCTCAGTCCCTCCCAGTTCATCGATTATCTCCCAGTTCCCCCCCTCCCAGTATCCCCAAGTCACACCAGTGTTCCTAGTTCCCCCAGACCCCTGGTACCCCTGATCTCTCCATCCCCTCCCAACACCTCCCAGCATCCCTTCAGTGTATCCCAGTACCCCAGTGCTCCCAGCATCCCTCTAGTGTATCCCAGTATCCCAGTACTCCCTGTCATCTGCCCCCCATCCCTGCCAAATGTTCCCCAGTGCCCTCCCAGTATCCCCCCACTCCTCCTAGAGCTTCCCAGTATCCTCCCAGAGCCCATCAGTCACCCCTGTGCCCCCGGTGTTCCCAGTTCCCCCCACCACCCTCCTGTACACCCCCGACCCCCACTGCCCCTCCCAGTTGTCTCCACTGCCCTCCCAGTATCCTCCCAGTGCTCTCCCAGATAACAGCCCCAAATCCCCTCCCTGGCACATCAAACACCCTTTACATTCACCTGAGCTTTCACCTGACCTGTCATTGTTTTCATTCTCTACTGTCCATTGGAAAACAAGGGGTGCAAAGCCCAGCTCAAAGTGACTCTGGACCAGCCCGTGTCAGGGCAGGGTCAGGCTTCCCCTGGCCTTTCTGGATTGGAGGGTCGAGCTGGTTCCCTGGCTGCTCCTGGGGAGAACTTGGCTTGTCCAAGATGCTCCTGGGCAACCAAAGGATCTCATCTCTTTCCCAAGGTCACTTCCCTGCAGCTGTTGCCAAGGGAACAGCTCCAGCAGGGAGCACAGGCTGGCAGCAAAGCCCAGGGCTTGGAGCAGGACTCCAGAACGTGGGCAGAACCTGCTCCATCAACGCTGCCCTGCAGGGCCTGACCTGCATCCCCTCTGCCCAACTACCTGCTCTGGGGAGCACAGCCCAGGTCCTGCATCCAGAGCTTCTTCCACCTCACCTTGGGACATCCTCCCTCATCTCCCACCCCAGTCGCTGCAGGTGCTTTGACATGTTTTCTCACCCCTTGCAGGACAGAACGACTCCCTTCTTCTCTCTCAGGCACAGGAGATATTCCAGGCTGGACAGGCAGGACGGCGCCCTCATCTTCCTGCGGTGCCCTCTCGACGCCACGCACAGCTGGTCTGCCTGAGAGAAGAGGCTGAGCACAAGCAAATCACCTTCTCCCTCTTCCCCAGCCCTTGGGGCTCTCGAGGGCCTCCCACCAGGCAAAACCTGGGACCTGGCTTTTCAGAGAAAGCAAAGCTCCTGGAGGAGAGAACTCCCTGCCTCCCCATTGCTTCCCAGCTGGGACATGTCTGCTCCCCCAGCCATGGCCCATCAGCCATGGGAGGGCTCCTTGCAGGCCAGCGACGAGCGGGGGGGACCGGATGGACCCCCCGTCTGTGGAGCTTCCTGGTGCCCACCCACCTCCCAGCTCTCCAGGCACAGGCCTGTTCACAGCATGTCCAGCTGCTGAGGGCAGGACCAGCCCAGGGGCAGGGGGACCCAGGTCTCCTTCCCCAGGCCCTGGTGCCATCTCCCACCTGCTGCTGCTGTGCAGGCCTCCAGCAGAGCCCTCCTGGCTGCAGCAGAGCTCCTGGAGCAGCCGCAGCTCAGGGACCTTCTGCAGAGCAGAGAGAGAGGGAGGGTTGGAACCCAGCCCGTGCAGACCCTCCAGTGCAGCCCAGGCCTGCCCTCCAGGCTCTCCCACTGCCTCCCAGCCCAGACCCGTGCCCCCCAAACCCTCCTGCCCGCACCAAGGACACCCCCCAGGCCTCTCCCGCTCCCGGACAGGAGCTCGAAGGGCAGGGGGGTCAGTCAGGAGGCGCCAGGAGCTGACGGAGCTTCTTCTCCAGGAAAGGCGGAGAGACCTGGGGCGTCTCAGCCCGGAGAGGAGCTGGTGGTGACTCCTGCCGCTCCCGCCTCCTCCTGCCGCCTGCCCAGGGCAGCCCCGGGCAGCCAATCACAGGCAGCGGCGCCTCAGGGAGGGCGGGAGCCGGACCCCTGGCGGCCAATCACAGCCCGCAGCTCCTCAGGGCACAGACTGACAGCCCTCCCGCCCAATGGCGGCGAAGCCCTGAGCAGCTCTAAAGCGGGTTCTTGCTTGGGCTGGGGATCAGTCCTGCAGACACAGCCCGGCAGGGAAGGGCAACACGCGTTTGTGCACTTCAACATACACGTGTGTTTCTTGTCTGAGAGGGGGGCGGGATTATACAGAGTGATTCCCTGAATTCATGATGATATTTAAATCATTTCCCCGCAGTCATTAACATCAATTAACACAGCACTTGTGACCAGCAGGAACAGGTTCTACTCTTCAGCACCATCTGGGTTTGGCCGGTTTAGCCCTGAAGTCTCTAACTCGGCTGGATTCCTGCTTGCTGGGAGGAGGAGGAGCTGCTTGCTGGGAGGAGGAGGAGCTGCTCCTGTGGAGCCCTTTTCCAGGTGCGGGTTTCCCGCCCCAAGGGCAGGAGGTCGCTGTGTGCAGGAAGGGGAGCAGCTCCTGGCCGCGCCGGGCGCCTTCCCTGCTGCTGGGGAACCTGAGGGCCGTGCAGGTGGGTCCAGCTGGTCCCAGCAGGTGAGGGGTGGGCGTCTCCACAGCCACCCCCAGGCCTCTGTGATGCAGGGCCTGTTGCCCGGACACCGCTGTGATGGGTCTGCATGGGGACCAGGGGGTATGTAAGGAAGCCAAGCCGTGGGGTGCCCACTGCCAGGAGAGCATCTCCCTCAGGAGGCAGCAGCTCCCCTGGACACCCGTGGCACGTCTCCAGCAGAGGACAGCCAAGATGTCCATGGAGAAGGAGCAGGCCCGTTCTCAGCTCAGCAAAGAGCTGCCAGGCCTGCAGCAGAGGCGGCAGAAGAGGAGCAGGGCAGGAGGAGAGGGGAGCCCGGGCACAGGAGCCGTCCCAGCGGGGACACGGGGGCTGCGGGCACAGAGGTCCCGCTCCCACGGCCTCTCTCCTCGGCTCCTCTTGCAGCCGGGCAGGCTGGCCCTGCAGGAGGGGATGGCCCATCAGCCATCCCTGCCACTGCTCCTCAGCAAGGCAGCAGCCCCTGGGCAGGCACCTGCAGCTGGGCGCCCCAGAGCTGCCCCCACCTGCCCCAGGCTGCCCCCTCTGCCCCCTGCACCCCCTGCCAGGGGCACGTCCAGCAGCGACCGACAGCCCGTCCCGTCTGCTGGGGGCATCTGGGCTGAGCGGGGCAGACGCCCCAGGGCCCAGAGCTGGAGACCTGTCCTGTCCAGCCCTGCAGCCTCTGCCCCAGCCGGGCAGGACACAGCCTGGGCCCCAGCCCAGGAGGCCATTGGCAGGGTTGTCAGCGGGCGCTGGGGACCCGTCCAGCAGCCGGTGGCACCGCGGGACCGGGCGGGCAGCTCGGCCAGGGCAGCCGAGGGTGGATGGGCCCCTGGGGCTCGGCCCCTGCCCGCTGCCCCCCGTGCTCCTCGGGCCACAAGAGCTGCCCACAGGGCCCCCGTGCCAGCTGCCCTGGGCAGGGAGGCAGGGCCAGGAGGCCGGGGAGCAGGGGCAGAGCACCAGTTGACATGCACCATGGGCCAGCCCAGCATCCAAGAGCAGCGGGTGGGTCCTGGAGCTGCTGGGGAACATCTGCCTGTCCAGCTGGTGCAGCTGGAGGTGCAGCAGAGGAGCCGTGGGGCCTGCAGAGAGCAGAGCCTGGAGCAGCCCAGCAGAGCCACCCTGCTCCAGCAGCAGGACATCCTGGAGGAGAGGCAGCTTCAGCAGCAGGGGGAGAAGTGGCATTTCTCCCTGGTGCAGTCTGTGCAGCTCAATGTCAGATCCAAGGAGGGGGGTGCCAAGGAGGACATGGGTGGGGTTCATTATTTTAGTAAAATTTTATGAGGCTATATTTCTATTGAATTTACTAACAAATATTCTATGATGTATCAATCCCTCCTTTTCTTTAAACTTTGTAAATTCCTTTACAAAGATTTTAGATCATTCTATTTCATTACTTTAGGCAAGGCCCAAATTCTTAAAGTCAGTTTCTTTAGCCTGTACCATAAAAGGCAATTAATGACTGTCAGTATAATCACAAACACCAATAGTATCAAAAGTGGGTGAATTAAAACATCCCAGTTTCTTTCTGCAGAGAATGATTATGCTGAGAAGATATCCCACCTATGATGGGCAAGATAAGCTTGCAAGACTTACGTTCAAGCTTTCATAGTACCAAAACATTGCCACCTGTTCCTCTGTAGTCCATTAGGACTGCTTGGTACTTCAGGAACCTTGATGGTGAGAGCAAATACCCCCCCTTTTTGTCCCAGAACAGAGGTTACTGCATGGGAAGTATGCACAACCATCTTTTGTCCCAAAGTGAACTTCCAGGCTTCTTGAATATTCAGAACAACTGCAGCCACTGCCCGAAGGCATCCTGGCCATCCTTTACTAACTGTATCCAGTTGTTTGGAGATGTATGCTACTGCTCCTTATAGGGACCCAGCTTCTGGGCTAGAATTCCCAAAGCCACCCCTTGCTTTTCATGTGAGAACAGCCAGAAGGGCTTGGTTATGTCTGGCAGACCCAAAGCTGGTGCCCTCATTAGCTCTTGTTTCAATTCTTTGAATGCCCTCCTGTCTGGAATGAGACAACTAAGCAGGAGTTTGGCTTTCCCAGCCATCCTATAACATTCTCAGCTAAAAAAAGCTGCAAGATCCAACAGCTTGGTAGCATCGTGGCAGCAAAATCTCCTGTTATTTTATTGCTTCAGGAGCACAGACAAACCTATGGCAACACTAGGGAACCTCTCCTTGAAAACCTGACCAGTGAGTATGACTTGGAGCTTTTCCGGAGAGCACAAGCACGGGCATCTGAGGACGTGGTGAGACTTCTGACTCCTATTATACCTGATAGCAAAGGTCTTTGTTAGGAATGTGAAGGCTTCCTGGCACTGATTTTTGTGACATTTCCTGATGTCAGTAACTCCTGCTTGTGGACAGGGCTCAGACTGAGGCTGATCAAGGAGAGGTCTGTGGGAGGGGTTGTTAGATGTGGTCACATTGAAAGATGACTTTTTACATCATTGTAGTAAGAGGACAAGGGAGGATGGATTAAAACTGGAGGAGGGAAGATTTAGGTGATACATGAGGAGGAAACTGTTTACTCTGAGGGTGGTGAGACCCTGGCCCAGGTTGCCCAGGGAAGCTGTGGCTGCCCCATCCCTGGCAGTGTTGAAGGTCAGGTTGGATGAGGCTTGGAGCAGCCTGGGCTGGTGGGAGGTGTCCCTGCCCATGGCAGGGGGGTTGGATCTAGATGATCTTGAAGGTCCCTTCCAACCCAAACCAGTCTGGGATTCTGTGAATTTAGAAGACTTGAAGTAAATTCTTTCCTTGAGGGAAACAAATACGACCTTCCCACCGACCTCCCTTGTTTTTGTTTTTTGTTTGGTTGTTGTTTTTTTTTAAATAGTCCTCCATTTTTCCCATTCCCAGGAACAGCTGCGGCTCCAGGGCCAGATCACAGAAGGCAGCAACATGATTAAAACCATCGCGTTTGGCCGCTACGAGCTGGACACCTGGTACCACTCCCCCTACCCAGAGGAGTATGCTCGCCTGGGCCGTCTCTACATGTGTGAATTCTGCCTCAAGTACAGGAAGAGCCAGACAATACTTCGCAGGCACATGGTGAGGGCTGGGGCAGAGCTGATCCCCCTGCCTGACACCTGCTATCAGCATCTCCACTGAAAACATTCCTGGTGTTATCTCCGCTTTAGGAGACCTGTGTGTTTCCTGGTATATCCAGGAGCTGGTAAATTTTTTCCACCCTGAAAACGCCGTCCCCCTGTCGTTGTTTTCCTGTCATAGGCAAAATGTGTTTGGAAACACCCACCGGGTGATGAAATCTACCGGAAAGGCTCCATCTCAGTGTTTGAAGTGGATGGGCAGAAGAACAAGGTAAGGAACTGCCATCCTCAGGCCAGTCTGGAGTGGCTTTCAGATGTGCTGGGCACTCCTTTCCTGTAGAGAAGCAGGACACAAGTGGCCCTTTCTCTCTCTAGTTGTAGAAAGACTAGAGTCTGATCTGTCCACACTTGCAGTTTTGTCTGTGTTTTCCTTGTGGTTATTCCTCAGCCACGTTGTGCTCCAGCAGTTCCACCTCTTGGCTCATACAGTGCTTGGACATGTGTGTCAAGATCCTGTACTGCAGGGTAGGGGGAAGATTTCTGTGCTCAGCCTCAGTGGGTTGTGCTGCCCACCTCCCATTCCCTGTGGATACTTGGACAGCTCGGGGTTAGTGTGTGAACCAGCCTCCTGTTGGTGAGGGTGATCTCCTTAGCCCTGAGTTGAAGGGCAGAACATGGATCTGCAGCTGCACATTCAGTGCTGGGCAGCAGCACCATGTGTGTCCTGCCTCTGGTTGTGTCTGCTCTTGGGAGGCTTCAGAGGAAGGAACAAAGAAACAAATGCAAATGCTAAATTTTGCACTGCGGGAAGCTGGGAGGAGGCTTTTCAAGTGACCAGAGATAACCTTGAAGCAGAGGATTAACACAGTACAGTGCAAGCAAGCAGAGGTCCAACCTTCTGCTTCCTTCACCGAGTGGTATCAGATACCACAGATGTGGTATCTGGGGAGTTAAGAGATTGATATCACAGACGTCAATTCCCACCCTTAAGGAAGCTGGGCTTATCAAGTTTCATCACAAATGGAATTGTTTCCTGGCCTAGCTGCTTTGTGTGAAAGACTGTACCTCATTTCTCAGATCATTCAGAATTTTCTTGTCATTTGCCATGGTTTTGTCCACTCTTGGGGTGTCCCACTGTAATAAACAGATGTATTCTACTCTCCTTCTGCTTCTAGATCTACTGTCAAAACCTGTGTCTGCTGGCAAAACTTTTCTTGGACCATAAAACACTGTATTATGATGTTGAACCCTTCCTCTTCTATGTCATGACAGAAGCTGACAACACTGGCTGTCACCTGATAGGTTATTTCTCCAAGGTTAGTTGAACATCCATACACACCCAGGCACAACTCCACGGCCAGCTATCCTAGGCTTAAAGTTGTGCACCAAACACCCAATGTAATGGCTAATCAAGCAAGACACTAAGCCAGGTTGGTAGCTGAAGGATGATTGTGTGACTTGTTGTTAGGCAGGTTTTTCTGCTGTTGCTCCTTTCACCTTGTATCAGTTGCACAGGCTTGTTCAGTCTGCTGGGGTGATGATATCCCCATTGTTTGTACAGATCAAGACCTGTTAATCTCTCCTCTCTCTCTCTCCTTGTTTTTACCAGAAGAATTCTTTTCTCAACTACAATGTTTCTTGTATCCTGACAATGCCCCAGTACATGAGGCAAGGTTATGGCAAGATGCTCATTGACTTCAGTAAGTATGGAGAGACAAATCCTGGAGGCATGATAAATCTAATATATCTACAGTTGTGGCTGAGCAGGCTTCATTCTAGCTGCTTTCTCTGTGTGCTAAAGAGGGTAGCAGTCAGGAGAGAGTAGTTTAGGAAGGATAAATGTTGTTTTTTTTTTTTCCTTTGCAGGCTATTTGCTTTCTAAAGTAGAAGAAAAAGTTGGCTCTCCAGAACGTCCTCTGTCTGATTTAGGGCTCATCAGCTACAGGAGCTACTGGAAGGAAGTTCTTCTTCGTTACCTGCATAATTTCCAAGGACAAGAGATTTCTATCAAAGGTATGCTTCCCAGGGAAAAGGTTTGCAGTGAGTGGGTTCAGGAACATCCCCCTGCATCTCATTCATTCATCTTCCTTAAAGATGGGGCAGGTCATGCTTCACTCATGGAGATGTTTGTGTAGCAGCAGAGCTGGAGGAATATTCCTATAATTGGGTATGGCTGCTTTCCAGTCCTGCCACCACTAAAGATAAGTCAGCTTGAAGAGTTTAAAACTATATAATGGCTTATTCTTTAAAAAAAATACATTTAAAATATTCAGAAAGGACTTTATCCCTCTGTAGATTAGAATAATTTAATTTTCTAATTAAAACTTGAATTTTAAATAGGAAAATGGCTCCACTGAGAGGCTTTCTGATGCTGTGGGAAAACGTTGAGACTATTTGAACTTCTTTAACATTATTTATATGATGATGGCACCAAGGAGTGTGCAGCATCTCCCAGACATGTCAGGGTAGTTCTGAAGGGTGAAAGGCTGCAAGTCAGACAGCCAGAGCAGGTACCTCCTCAGCATGTGCAGGGCATTTTGTGTGCATCCCTTGCAAAGGAGTTGCCTGAAAGTTGGAGGTGACAACTAACAATTACAGGCTATTGCAGGGGAATCTGTGTCTGTTCTAACATAAAGTGCTGCTGGTTTGCAGAAATCAGCCAGGAGACTGCAGTGCATCCTGTTGACATTGTTAGCACCTTGCAGGCACTTCAGATGCTCAAGTACTGGAAGGGAAAACACCTGGTCCTGAAAAGACAGGTAAGATTTGTGGTGGCTATTTCTGCATATTTTTTTTGTTTCCTTGTATTGAGCTGTTTAATTCAGATGAACTCGTTGACATCAGTATTTCCTTTGTGTTGTGCTGGACTTTCCAGTCTTTTGGTTCTAGCCGAGGGGGAACACTGTAGTTTTCAAATGCAGTAACTGATCAAATATGATGTGAACATGCAAGGTGAGTCTTCAGTAGTGTAGAATATGGTGCACTGACTTTCCTTTTCTCACGTGTGGAATAACTTTGCTCGGTGTAAGTGGCTTTTTAGGGGACAATGGATCAATATTCCCATTGTGCTCTTCCTCCTCATGCCTGCCCTTTATTGGGCAAATGGTTGACATAGAAGTGAACTGAATCAATGGAATCTTGAATGAGTCCTGTTTGTACCCTGTTTAGACATGAGAGAAGTGGTTTATAAGTCCCCAAGTATGGCACCTCTCTTTTGCTCTTCCCTCCCTGAGACTTCACTTGGTTGCTAAAAGCAGCTGATCAGTGGGATTGGAAGGGCCTGGAGAAAGCTCTGCAGAGGAAAAGTTATTTTTGTCATGTTGAGCAGTTAGGAGGCTGGTCACCTTCAGGCTTGTGGACTTGGCTGTGTGCTGTTGTACCTTGGATAATTCTCCAGTGTGGATCATGTGTTTAACCTGCCCTTTCATGCTCTTTCCCTTAGGATCTGATTGATGAATGGAGAGCCAAAGAGGCTAAAAGATCCAACAGCAATAAGATAATGGATCCCAGCTGTTTGAAATGAACAAGTTCCCTTCCATCGGTGACTTCATAACGGGTGACGTCATAATGGACGACATCATAATGGGTGACATCATAATTGGTGTCATAATGGGTGATGTCATAATGGATTATGTCATAATTGGTGATGTCTTAATGAATGACAACATAATGGGTGACATCAGAATGGGTGATGTCATAATGGATGACGTAATAATGGGTGACGTCATAATGGATGATGTTGTGATTGGTGATGTCATAGTCGGTGACGTCATAAAGGGTGACATCATAGTTCGTGACGTCATAATCAATGATGTCATAATGAATGACGTCAAAATGGGTAATGTCATAATGGAAGATGTCATAATAGATGATGTCATGCTTGGTGATGTCATAATGGGTGACGTCATAATAGGTGACGTCATAATGGATGACATCATAATGGATGATATCATAATTGAAGGTATCATAATTGGTGAAGTCATAATGGATGATGTCATAATAGGTAACGTTATAATGGATGATGTCATAAGGGGTGACGTCACAATGGGTGATGTCATAATGGGTGAGGTCATAGTTGGTGACGTTATAATGGCTGACGTCATAATGGTTGACGTCAGAGTTGGTGATGTCATAATGGGTGACGTCACATTTCGTGACATCATAATGAATGACGTCATGATGCGTTATGTCATAATGTAAGATGTCATAATAGATGATGTCATAATGGGTGACGTCATACTTGGTGACATCATAGTGGGTGACGACATAATAGGTGACGTCATAATGGATGACATAATGGATGACATCATAATGGATGATATCATAATGGGTGTCATCATAATTGGTGATGTCATAATGGAAGACATCATAATGGATGACATAATAATTGAAGGTATCATAATTTGTGACATCATAATGGATCCTGTCTTAATGGATGATGTCATAATGGACGACATAATAACTGGTGGTGTCATAATTGATGACGTCATAATGTGTGACTTCAAAATGGATGATGTCATAATGGGTGATGTCATAATGAGTGACGTCATAATGGGTGATGTCAACGAAAATCGTCATAATGGGTGATGTTATAATGGGTGATGTCATAATGGGTGATGTCATAATGGATGTCGTCATAATTGATGATGTCATAATGGGTACCATCATAATGGATGACGTCACAATGGGTGGTGTCGTAATGGGTAAGGTCATAGTTGGTGACTCATAATGGGTGACGTCATACTTGGTGACATCATAATGGGTGACTTCATAATAGCTTATGTCATAATGGATGACATCATAATGGATGACGTCATAATGGGTTACGTCATAATGGATGACATAATAATTGGTGATGTCATAATGGATGTCGTTATAAGGGATGATGTCATAATGGGTGACGTGACAATGGGTGATGTCATAATGGGTGAGGTCATCGTTGGTAACATCATAATGGGTGACATCATAATGGTTGACGTCAGAGTTGGTGATGTCATAATGGGTGACGTCATAGTTGGTGATGTAATAGTTGGAGATGTCATAATGGTTGGTGTCATAATGGGTGACGTCATAATGAGTGACGTCATAATGAGTGACGTCATAATGGATGACATAATAACTGGTGATGGCATACTGGGTCATGTCATAATGGATGACAGCTCGTTAGGGTTGTTGTATTTTAATGAGCCCCACAGTGTATTTGGTGCTGAGTACATGAGTCCCAGGTGCTGAGAGGTAGATGAATGAATGAATGAATGAATGGTTGGTTTCAAGAAGCCCCACGTTAGGCGCCTATAAATTGTTGTCAGCATTTGACTCAGGTCCTCAACAATGCTCTCGATCCCCTTCCCCTGCCACCCGGGTAGGGAGGGAGAGGAAAAGACAGAGACTTGGCTGCATTGAAAACTCAACTACACAGCCTTAATTCAACATCAATGATAAAAGAAAGATATACAATTACATACAAATATGTTCAGAGACTGGCAAAAGCCTCTCTCCTCCCCCCACCCCAGCAACTCCCACATCATCTCCTGAGCTGGGAACAGTCCCATAAAATCCCGGAACTGCTGGAGAAAGCGGAGGGTGATGAGGGTCAGGAGAGCTGGAGCCTGGGGGTCCACAGGGAGGGAGGGACAGAGTCCTCCCCGGACGCCGGCCACAGGTGGAGGAGAAGGGAAGAAGAAGCAGGAAGGAAGTTGTCTTGTGTGATCTCTGTGCTTCCCCTGAGCTCACGTAGCTCTCTGGAATGGAAGATCTCTGGCCAGTTTTGCTGTCTGTCTCACTCAGCCTCCTCCGGGGGGGTCAGAGATCTCCCTGTAGCGTCTGAGCCGGCAGAGTGAAGGTGCGACCTTGAAGCCCCAGCAGGTAGAGAAACATTGCACTGTTGTCAGTGCTGGTTGGAACACTCTGCTGCTAGTTAAAAGAACGCTTCCTGAAGGGGAAATCAAATGAAAACTCAATAAAAGGAAAATTGGCTTCATCCTGGCTCAAACCAGGACATATGTATATTTTGATGACAATCTCTAAATATCAGGTGCAACACTTACTGTGTAGCTGTAACCAGCAGACAGATCTCTCTTTATTTAGAGGCACGCTGCAAAGCCATGAAACCAGACATCAGGCCTTGGGGAGACAGATGTGGTTCAAGCCAAAATAGAGAGAGATACCACCCACCCACCCCCGTTTGGCCCAGCCAGTCACTAGACTGTTTTTGAAAGGAGTCCCATTGTCTGACTCAAGTCTTCCTGGAAGGACCATCTCCTTCATTCCTTCTGTTTAGCAGCCCTTGTACGTGTTTCAGGAGAACAGCAGTGGGTTTATTGTCTCAGGTTCTCATGTCCTCTTTATAAGATCACACTAGAGAGACCACAGGTGGCATCCAAGTGGGTCCTGCCTCTCTTGCTGCTGTCTCCTAGCAGGACGTGTCCCCTTCATGGCTGCAGCACCAGCCTTCCCATCTCTCAGGCATCATATTCCTTCCCTCAGTCATTCCTTCCATGGCTGAGGTGTGGAACTGATGGGGATCAGAGATCATGTCTCCATAGTGTGGTGCTTTGAAAGCCACTTCACTCACAGTTGGTCTTTTGTAGTCATCAAATCATCCCCTGAAGGAGAACATCTGGGCATGTGCTGCTGGCACAGCCTGCACAGACCTCTGGAGCATTTGTGTGTCACATAGAACATCACCAGGATCTGTAACCCCTTGTTATCATAGATCACCTCTGGCACCTCTGGGGGCTGTGATACACCCACTCAGGGCCCTTTGGCCCAGTCTGACTCCATCCTTGCTGGGTACCATGTCACACAGGACTTGTTTTCCAAAGGCCAGGACAGTGTGTGGGTGGTGGCAGGGGACACAGCAGATGTTTCCAGTTATCCGGTGGTTCCTTCCACCTTGGTGAGCACATGGCACTTGCCTTGGTGGTTGGTGGCAGTGTGATATGATGCATGTGCCAGACCTCCCCAGAGTTCTCTTTCAGCCATTGTCCTCCAAAGCAGGGAGGCTGGAACTGCTGGGCTTGTTTGATTGCAGCAGGTGTTTCAGGGCCCCTGAATGCCAGAGATGTCTGTTCCATCCATAGATTCAGCAGGGAGAAATGGTGAGGACTGTCATTGCTAACAGTCTCCAGGAGGTTGCAGCTGAAGGACAGAGGTGACAGCAGTGCTGACTCTGGATCCCAGGTCAGTCTCACCATCAGGGTCACACAGCCCAGCCCAGTGATGCCCTTGAGCCAGGCTCCAGAGGTGACCACCAGCACCTCCAGAAGCATGGAAGGTGTGACATCCCACAGCTCTCATAACAGCTCAGAGAGCAAAGCAACCAACATGGTGCCCAGTGACTGTGAAACCAGTACAAGGAACAATTATAACTGCTTCATTTTAACATGCTCTGATCAGAGCTTTCCTTATCTGAACCCTTCCAGCCCCACGCTGGGCACCACAAATCAAAAGGACTGTTCAGGTTTAACCCCAACCAGCAACTCAGCAAGACACAGCCCCTCGCTCACGTGGCCTCCTCCCAGTGGGACAGGAAGGAGAACTGGGGGAAAAAGGAAAGATCTTCTGTGGGTTGAGTTGAGAACTGCTTAATGATTGAAACAAAATATAATCCTAATCCTAATAAGAACAAAATACATATTTATATCACCAAAAATAACAAAAAATCCAAACCCAAACTGTCACAGCATTTCCTTTCCCTTGTCATTGCTCCCCCTCAGCCCCCACTGCCCCCAGGAAGAGCCCTGAGCCCTGTGAGAGGGACAGGATCTGCCTTCCCAGGGCCTGGGCTCAGGGCTTGGCCTTTCTGCTCCATCCAACAAAGCAAAGGGTTTCTCAGCAGGACAGGTACCTGCCCAGGGCCTTTGCCTCCCTGCACTCATGGCCTCCCATGATCTGCTCTAGCGAGGCCCTGGGGAGGCTTTGTCAGGCTCAGGGGGACCCCTGAGTGCTTCAGGGTCCTTCCTTTTGTTCAGGCTTCTCTCAGTATCTGAGGTTCATGGCATTAGCCCTAACGAGCTAGATCATCCTCATCCTAACAAGCAAGGATTACAAAGCACTAACAAGCTTTTTTTTGTTGTTTTACTGTTTTTTTAATTACTTTGACAGTGGCCTCCAATTACCTGCTGTAAGGAGTCCCTGGGGAGGCTTTGTCAGCAATAGCCCTCAGTGGGGCCAATCACTGCTTCAAGGCACTTTCAGTTTTGCTTCTGGCTTCCTGAGCACTTTGTTCAGTCTTCCCTCAGCACCTGAGGATCATGGACTCAGCACCAAACACACCCTGGGAGTCATTAAAGTGCAGAGAGCCCTAACGAGCCTTTTGTCTCCCTGTCTCTTCAGGTCTTCAAGACCCTTACAGCTCCTTGGGAGCATTTTCATCATGTAGTTCAGGAGGAAGATTTCAGACAGTACCTCAAAAATGGGTTTTTTTTTCAAAGGGTATTTTGGATGATTTCCAGTTCAGAGAAGAGGTGATAGAAGCATTCTCCAAGTGATATTGGTCTAGGGTGTCTTTTTTAACACTTTATTATTTTTTAAATACTGTTTTAAGACATTTAATAACAAAAGAGTTTTAAAATGTATGTTAAGCAAATGCAATTATGCACCATCTAAGATAAAAATGCACATCATGAAATACAGCAGAATGAAGTATAACATCACAAAATATCTACAATACAGATATCACTGAAAAATAGAATGTTTCAAATACTTTTAAAGCTGTTATGAAGGAAAATACAGCTCTGAAACTGAGGTGAAGCAGCAACAATATTTTTATATTTTATTTGCATTTGTTTAACATGAATTTTAGAACAAGTCTGACAAATGATTTATTTGGCTTTATCTCACTGTTAGTTTTTCATTTCTCATCTTGTATTGAGTTGCCTTTATCTCTCCTCTATGGTGAGAAGCCACAAAAGAGAGCCTTTCAAATAAAGAAAACCAAGCCATATTCATTAGGCACATAATGAAATATTCCTCCTTAACTACATGATGAAAAGACTCCAATAAGCTGTTCAAGTCTTGAGGACCTGAAGATCATGACAGGAAAAGCTACAGCTTGTTAGGGTTGTTGTATTTTAATGAGCCCCACAGTGTATTTGGTGCTGAGTCCAGGAACCCCCGGGCCTGAGAAATGGATGAATGAATGAATGAATGACTGAATGATTTTAAGAAGCCAGAAGCAAAACTGAAAATACCTTGAAGCAGTGATTGGCCCCACTGAGGGCTATTGCTGACAGAGCCTCCTCAGGGACTCGTTAGAGGAGGTAATTGGAGGCTGTGATTGCAGGGAGGGAAAGGCCCTGTGCAGGTGGCTCTGAAGCTAAGTGTCTTTATTTATTCTATGAAGCAGTGAGGCCAAACTCTGAGCCCCAGGCAATAGGAAGGCAGATCCTACCCCTCACTTGTGGGTCAGGACTCTTCTTGGGGGCAGTGGGTGGGAGGATGAGCAACACCAACTGTAGGAAAACTGTGCAACACCTCCTGGCTACCCCAAGAAGGGACAAGGAAGAAGCCAAGTCCAGAGCCTCAACACGAAATTTTGCCTGGTGGTCATGAGACAATGGCCCTTTCTAAAGCTGTCCTTCCAGGTGCAGACTGTCTAGACAAAGGCCATTTCCATGCCCATCCTGAGTCAAACCGTGACAGCAATTATTGGTGCCCCACGTGGGGCTGAATCTTTATCCCAGGCTCTAAAGTCATTGGTGAATGTTGAAGATTGCAGCTCTGATGGCAGGAATCCCTCAGGTAGCAATGGGCTGCACTTCTGCTGAATCTACTGACGAGTTGAAAACTGAACAGACCCTTCCTGCAAAGTTTCTGCTGCAGCTTTTTCCCAAGATGCAGTTGTACATGTGGTGTGCAGCTGGGATCATCCTGCTCTGTGGAGCTGCTCTGCTGATTCTTTTATGTAGATGTGATTCGTTCATGTATGTGATTGTTTTTTATTTATAAGGCTATAGCCAAAGCCATCATCTCTCCTGTGAGAAGATATTTAGTGCTCACAGGGGTTTTGATACTGATCTATAGGGTGGCAGTGTGTAGTAAGGGTTTGATGTGAACAGAAAGGTCCATGTTGGTAATGGCAGGGTCAGCTTTACCTCTGCGTTTTGTCTCGGGCTGAATCTCCCAGCTCTGGATCTGAAAGGCAGGTTTCAGTAGGGATGCTTCTGCTGAATGTTTAGAATGTTCTGTGGATGGTAGAGCAAGATGTTGTTCCCCTCACTGCCACTCCCCCCCAGGCAAGGCTGCTGCCACCACTGCTGCTGCTGCAAAGACCAAGGCCACTCGCCCTCCATCCAGTGAGTAAAGGTTCATCCTGTCATCAAGGGAAAGGCAAAGACAACTGGTCCCAGAGCTTCTCCCTGTCTGAAATCTCCACAGCTTCCACAGGACCAGGAAGAGAGTGATGGAGAAGATTATTCTCCAGCAGATGGAGGAGCAGGCCCTTCTCAAGCAGATGACAACGGTGACCTTGTCCAACCTTTCTCTCTAAAGGAACTGCACCTCATGAGAAGGGACTTGACCCTCCATGAAGGTGAGCCCCTTCTGCCTTGGTTGCTCTGCTGCTTTGATAGTGGGGCTGAAATCTATGACATGGACGAAAGAGAAGGCAGGCACTTGTTATCCCTGGCCAGAGATGCTGGTATTGATAGAGCACTGTGAGTAAGGCAGGAACTCCCAGCCTGTGGAGCCAACTTCTTTCAGCTGTGAGGCAGAGATACCCCCACAAGGGTGACATCGACTGGCGCCGAAGCAGAACAGCCACTCTTGAGAGAGACATCACGTGTCTGAGAGAACTGGCTGTGCCAGAGGTGATCTATGATAACAAGGGGTTACAGATCCTGGTGACCTTCTGGGCGACACACAAATGCTGCAGCCATGAAGGGGACACGTCCTGCTAGGAGACAGTAGCAAGAGAGGCAGGACCCACTTGGATGCCACCTGTGGTCTCTCTAGTGTGATCTTATAAAGAGGACATGAGAACCTGAGACAATAAACCCACTGCTGTTCTCCTGAGATGTGTCCAAGGGCTGCTAAATAGAAGGAATGAAGGAGATGGTCCTTCCAGGAAGACTTGAGTCAGACAATGTGACTCATTTCAAAACCAGTCTAGTGACTGGCTGGGACAAAGAGGGGGTGGGTGGGTGGTATCTCTCTCTATTTTGGCTTGAACCACATCTGTCTCCCCAAGGCCAGGTGTCTGGTTTCATGGCCTCGTAGCGTGCCTCTAAATAAAGAGAGATCTGTCTGCTGGTTACAGCTACACAGTAAGTGTTGCACCAGGTATTCAGAGATTGTAATAAAAATATACATATATATATATAATGCTGGGTTGTGAGATTCCTCTAGAGGTCCTTTTTGGTTCAGGCCTCAGTACCTCATATGGCCTTGTATGGAATGTATGTCCATGACATCACCATGGGGCAGTAGAGCCTGAAATGGGATGTATGACCATGACATCACAATGGGGCAGTAGAGCCTTAAATGAGATGTATGACCAAGATATCACAATGGGTGGCCAGTTTGGGAAGCAGGGGGATGTCCACAGCCTGCAGGGAAAGAGCTGCAGGAGTCAGACACTGTAGGACAGCCTGTGGTGGGGACAGCTCGGGGCACAGCCATGGCTGAGAGCCCCCAGCCCAGGTCTTGATCTCCTGGGCTGTTGAGCTCTAACCAGAGCCCAGGCAGCTTTGTCAGGGATGTCCCTCAGTGGGACCCCTTCACACTGCCAGAAACTCTGGAGTTTGCACCTGACTCTGGCTTCTGGAGAGGTTTCTTCAGCTTCACTGCTCATCAGAGCCACCTTGCCATGGCCTTTCCCTGCCTGCCATGAGTGCTTCCAGGTTCCTGCTCTAAGCAGCCCCTGTGCAGCCTTTCCTGGTAATGGTCCTCCCTGGGACCCATTAATGCTGCAGAAAGTTGGGAGTGTGCAGCTGAGCCTGCCTTGTGGAGAGGAGCCCCAGCAGGGGCTGAGGGCACTGCCTGCAGGCAGCAGGGGAGAGGAGCCAGGCAGGGAGAGAGGATAAAGGCAGGCAGGAGGGGCAGGAGGGCTGAGAGCTGCTGAAGGAGACATCTTCACAGCCCTGGGCATGGTGAGTGTCTCTTTGCATGCCCCTCTGTGCGGGGGGGAGGAACCAGTCCTGGAGCTGCTGGCTTGGACAGGAGACCCAGACTCCTGCAGCTTTGCAGGGAGAGAGGAGCAGGTTTGTCAAGGCCCCTGAGAAAGTGCCTTCAGCTTTTCCTCTGCCTGCAGGAAGCACTGCCCTCAGCTCTGTGCTCTCCCCAGGGCTGATCTGGTCTCCTCTTCAGGAGTGGCCAGCACAGAGCTGCCCCTGGGCAGGGTCCTGCTGCCAGGAGGGCTCTGCAGGGCAGAGCTGAGCACAGGCTGGGTGGGATGGGGCTGTGAGCAGGGCCAGGGAGGAGAGGTGGGGACAGCTTCCAGCAGGAGCAGCTGCAGTCAGGTCCCTTCCCCGCAGCAAGCCCTTGGTCTCCTCTGCTCCACAGCAGAGCTCCTGGCTCCAAGGCACTGGGATCTCAGCCTGAGTCACCCGCTTAGCAGCTTGATCCCTGCGGAGGAGAAGCGTCCAAGTGCCACCTCAGGGTGCCTGTCCTCCCTCTCTGGGAGCATCGGGGCATTTCTCCATCTGGCCCTGCTGCCTGTGCTGTCCTTGCCCTTCCCCTCAGGCTCCCTAAGGACAAGGGTGTCTAACGTGCAGCTCAGACACCCATTCTGCAGGAGCTCTCAGGCAGCTGTGGCCAGGGCAGCAAAACCGCTGGGCCCAGCCCAGCTGAGCTTCTCTGGACATGCTGGGGTGGAGGGCTCGGGACCAGCCAGCTCTGCTGGTGGCACCACAGCTGTAGGAGTTTCGTGGAGGTCCTCCTACAGGAATATGCACAAGTGGATCACAGATGAGGAAAAGAGGGTATTTGTGAAGCTGACATACTTTTCCCAGCTCCCCCCTGCTGTGGAGCAGGGAGAGCTCCTTGGGAGCTCAGCTCCTCACAGCACACTTGACCCACATGACCAGAGCTCCAGCCAGGGAGATCCAAGAAGGTTCTGTAAAAAAGGAGACAATGTCTGTTTTCAGGGGGTGGTGTTTGAGGGGAGGGAATGGAAAGAGATTTGCTCAGGGCTGTCCTGACTTGTGAGTGTGCTTTCCTCCTCTGGCAGCAGGTCCTGAGGAAAGGGCTGGGATGTCCAACACCAGCTCCATCAGTCAGTTCCTCCTCCTGGCATTGGCAGACAGGCGGGAGCTGCAGCTCCTGCACTTCTGGCTCTTCCTGGGCATCTACCTGGCTGCCCTCCTGGGCAACGGCCTCATCATCACCACCATCGCCTGGGACCACCACCTCCACACCCCCATGTACTTCTTCCTGCTCAACCTCTCCCTCCTCGACCTGGGCTGCATCTCCACCACCCTCCCCAAAGCCATGGCCAATTCCCTCTGGGACACCAGGGCCATCTCCTACACAGGATGTGTTGCACAGATCTTGTTCTATTTTTTCTTCTTCTCAGCAGAGTTTTATCTCCTCACCATCATGTGCTATGACCGCTACGTGGCCATCTGCAGACCCCTGCACTACGGGACCCTCCTGGGCAGCAGAGCTTGTGTCCACATGGCAGCAGCTGCCTGGGCCTCTGGGTTTCTCAATGCTCTGCTGCACACAGCCAGTACATTTTCACTGCCCCTCTGCCAGGGCAATGCCCTGGGACAGTTCTTCTGTGAAATCCCCCAGATCCTCAAGCTCTCCTGCTCACACTCCTACCTCAGGGAAGTTGGGCTTATTGTGGTTAGTGCCTTTTTAGGATTTGGGTGTTTTGTCTTCATGGTGGTGTCCTATGTGCAGATCTTCAGGGCTGTGCTGAGGATCCCCTCTCAGCAGGGAAGGCACAAAGCCTTTTCCACCTGCCTCCCTCACCTGGCCGTGGTCTCCCTGGTCACCAGCACTGTCATCTTTGCCTACCTGAAGCCCCCGTCCATCTCCTCCCCATCCCTGGAGCTGGTGCTGGCAGTTCTGTACTCAGTGGTGCCTCCAGCACTGAACCCCCTCATCTACAGCATGAGGAACCAGGAGCTCCAGGATGCTGTGCAGAAACTGGTGACTGGAGGATTTTCAGAACTGCTCACCTGCTTGTCTTCTTGTGCAAATCACTTCTGATATATCTCAGTATATGTCATGTCCATCTTTGCTAGTTTTTCTGGGGTTAGCTTATCAACTTTATGGGGTTTTATTTGCTCTGTTCTTCTTTCTCTAATGTTGTCCAGAAAGGAATGTCAGTACTTGTGCCCTTTCTATTTCTGTGTCTGTCCAGCTTGTGTCTGACCCAGAGACTGTAAATTAGGAGCCGTGCTCTCTGTGTGTTTAAACAGAATCCAGACCTTCCAGCCACTCAGAGATCCTTCCTTGGAGACCTTCTCGGAGCCTCTGTGCAGAGGGGCAGGGTAAGGGCTGCACAACAGCACTGCCAGGGAGCACCAGCACCTGGGCATATCCAAGCAGTTCCCTTCCCACTTTCCCAGGGTTGCAGGCTGCCTGGCACCAGGATCTCCTGAGCATGCCAGCCAGAGAGACACTGCCACTGACCTGCATTGCACAGAGTCATAGAGTGGGCTGCGGTGGAAGGGACCTTGAAGGTCATCTAGTTCTATTGTCCTGCATGGACAGCAACACCTCCCACTAGATCAGGTTTCTCCATGACCCATCCCACTTGCCCTGGAACACTTCCAGGGTTGGGACAGCAGCAGCTTCTCTGGGAAACCTGCACCAGTGTCTCACCACCCTCGAAAGAATTTCTTCCTCAAGTGTAATCCCAATCTCTCTTTTCAGTTTGAAACTCTTCCCTTCTCATCCTGTCACTGCATGGCCCTGAAATAAAGTCCCTCTCCAGCCTTTCTGGAGCCCCCTGGCAGGTCCTCTAAGGTCTCCTTGGAGCCTTCTCTTCTCCAGGTTGATCAACCTCAGCTCTCTCAGACTGTCTCCAGAGCAGAGCTGCTCCAGCCCTGGGATCATCTCTGTGGCCTCCTCTGGACTCACTCTGAGCTCCCTTCCCACTTTCCCAGGGTTGCAGGCTGCCTGGCACCAGGATCTCCTGAGCATGCCAGCCAGAGAGACACTGCCACTGACCTGCATTGCACAGAGTCATAGAGTGGGCTGCGGTGGAAGGGACCTTGAAGGTCATCTAGTTCTATTGTCCTGCATGGACAGCAACACCTCCCACTAGATCAGGTTTCTCCATGACCCATCCCACTTGCCCTGGAACACTTCCAGGGTTGGGACAGCAGCAGCTTCTCTGGGAAACCTGCACCAGTGTCTCACCACCCTCGAAAGAATTTCTTCCTCAAGTGTAATCCCAATCTCTCTTTTCAGTTTGAAACTCTTCCCTTCTCATCCTGTCACTGCATGGCCCTGAAATAAAGTCCCTCTCCAGCCTTTCTGGAGCCCCCTGGCAGGTCCTCTAAGGTCTCCTTGGAGCCTTCTCTTCTCCAGGTTGATCAACCTCAGCTCTCTCAGACTGTCTCCAGAGCAGAGCTGCTCCAGCCCTGGGATCATCTCTGTGGCCTCCTCTGGACTCACTCTGAGCTCTGGGGAGGCCAGGAGGAGCCTGGAGGAGAGAGATGGGAGGTTGGAGGGAGGGAGCAGGGCTGGCCCTGGGGCTGTCACTTCCTGAGCTGCTGATCTGCTGAGCCTGCCAGATGGAGAGTCCCTGCCCCTGAGCTCCATTTCCTCCTTTCCTTCTGCAGGGCCTGCCCAGACTGGGCTGCAGGGAGAGGTGGAGCTGGGAGAGCTGGGGAAGAGCTGGGCTGGGCAGAGTCCCCGAGAGGAAAGCAGCAGGGAACAGCTCCAGTGTGTGAGTGTGCAGGGTGGGGGCACAGCGGCGTGTTCCTGGCCCAGCCAGGCTCCTGGGACAGGCAGGAGCAACCAGCAGGGCAGGCTCTGCTCTGTCTTCACTGGGCAGCCCAGGAAAGCTGCCCCAGGGCCATTGTCACTCAGCAGCCAGAACAACCACCCTCCCCAGCACTGGCCTCTCACCACATCTATGGTAATAGGGACACACCAGAAAGCCCTGAGGAGCTGCCATGCAGCCAGCCCATGCTAAAGAGGCTCTCACAGAGTGCTCCTCCTGTGATAAATAACTTGTTCCCAAGTGGGATCTTTATCCAAATCAGTAATTTATTAAGCGAACGGAAGCAGCAAACAGCGCTGGGCGCACCGGGAGTCTCTGCTCCACCAAGACGTGCCCCAAACAGTTTCATCTCTCAGTTTTTATCCTTTTTGACTAAGACATGCATTACTATTTCAAGAAAAGGGTCAGCTTATGTTAGTGATTTACAAGAATCTGTTTTATACTATTCTCATTGTTTTACAACAAAGCCAGTCTATGCTAAAAAATAACATTAAGACCTTTGCTACATAATACAAAAATCCCATGCAATGCAAGCAGAAGGTGCACAATACAAGAGCAGTAGTCCAAGCAGAAGATAACAGATTTTGTTACATTATACAAAAGCAGGCAGCACAAGCAAAGATACTATATACAAAGGATTATTCTTCATGCTGTGACTCTAACATTGTTCTATAAAGGATTATTCTTCACCCTGTGGTTTTCCATGGATCAGGTGAACACATTTTCCATTTTAACACGAATCAGGTAAACACATCTCACAATCCCCCATTTTCTTCTTTCATGGTATTGAATCGTGGTTTTGTTTCCAGTCGTGCTAATATCTGCTGAATTGGCATCAGTTCCCAATCTCCCTTTGTATTCAATATCATTAGAGAATGTGTCTCCTCTTTTCCTGGTTCCAAGTCAATGGGTACTAGAGATATTTGCATCCCTTGAATGATTGAATGTATGAGCCCGTTGAAACAAGGTATCAAACATTGAATTATTAACAATCCTGCACATAATCTGAGTATAATTATTCCAATTTTGGTCAAACAGTTTTCTCCCATGAATTTTTCCCAAGAAAATCCTCCTAAGTTAATTCCGTTCCAAGTTTGAACTGGAACGTGTGCAATCTTTTTCATTTCTTTTACAAGTTCATTTCCAGCCTTTCTTTCATCATCAGTTTCTAAGCAACAATTACTAAGATTGAATTTTCCACAAACTCCCCCCTCCTGTGCTAACAAGTAATCCAAAGCTAAACGGTTCTGATACAACGCAGTTCTCATTTTAGTATTTTGCTTGGCGATTAATCCTAGTGCATCCCCAGGTTTGTTTACAACTATTTCTACTGCAGCTTGTAACCTTATTATCCGATTAAGCATGTATATTGGGGCCCTGTAACCCCATGACCCATCCTCGGCCCATGTGGCTGGATCATAATAGGCCATGATTCTCTCAGGTGGCCATTCATTATCTTTCCAATTCCCAATTTGTAAATTTCGCCCATAGCGGTTTTTTCTTAACTCATCGGCTTCTGCACATACTTGGACTCCTACCCGTTCACCCCGATTTATGGGTAACAGGAAAAAACTGGGTCTTACAGTTCCTAACACACAGGATCCTGTCCAGTTTCTTGGCAAAAATGCATAAGCTAATTTGCCACAAATCCAATAATGTCCTTCAGGAGTTGACCAACCATTTGGTATATTCATTCCATTGGTCCAATTCTTAGATTGACCATTCATCTCTAGTGGGCTTCCCCACCGGTCTCAATCCTTTCGAGTTTCATTCCACAAGTAACCTCCTTCACATTCATAGAATCATAGAATCATAGAATCTTAGGGGTTGGAAGGGACCTCAAAAATCATCTAGTCCAACCCCCCCTGCTAGAGCAGGGTCACCTAGAGCACATCACACAAGAACGCATCCAGGTGGGTTTTGAATGACTTCAGTGAAGGAGACTCCACAACCTCCCTGGGCAGCCTGTTCCAGTGCTCTGTCACTCTCACAGTAAAAAAATTTTTTCGCATATTCACCTTGAACCTCCTATGCTCCAATTTCCACCCATTACCCCTTGTCGTATCACTGGTCATCACTGAGAAAAGCCTAACTCCGTCTCCCTGACACTCACCCTTTACGTATTTGTAAATATTAATGAGGTCACCCCTCAGTCTCCTTTTCTCCAAGCTAAAGAGACCCAGCTCCCTCAGCGTCTCCTCATAAGGGAGATGTTCTACTCCCTTAATCATCTTTGTAGCTCTGCGCTGGACTCTCTCAAGCAGATCCCTGTCCTTCTTGAACTGAGGGGCCCAGAACTGGACACAATACTCCAGATGCGGCCTCACCAATGCAGAATAAAGAGGTAGGAGAACCTCTCTTGACCTACTAACCACACCCTTTCTAATGCACCCCAGGATGCCATTGGCCTTCTTGGCCACAAGGGCACATTGCTGGCTCATGGTCATCCTCCTGTCTACCAGGATTCCCAGGTCCCTCTCTCCTACACTGCTCTCCAGCAGGTCAGCCCCCAACCTGTACTGGTGCATGGCGTTTTTCTTTCCCAAATGCAAAACTCTACACTATCCCTTGTTGAACTTCATCATGTTTCTCCCCGCCCAACTCTCCAGCCTGTCTAAGTCCCTCTGAATGGCAGCACAGCCTTCTGGTGTGTCAGCCACTGCCTCCCAGCTTAGTGTCATCAGCAAACTTGCTGAGGGTACATTCTATACCCTCATCCAGGTCGTTGATGAAGATGTTGAACAACACCGGTCCCAGTACCGACCCCTGAGGGACTCCACTGGTCAGAGGCCTCCAACTAGATTCTGCCCCATTGACTACAACTCTCTGACTTCTTCCTTTCAACCAGTTCTTGATCCATCTCACTACCTGATCACCAAACCCATACCTGATCAACTTATCTACAAGGATGCTGTGAGAGACGGTGTCAAATGCTTTACTGAAATCAAGGTATACCACATCTACCGCTCTACCATCATCTATCCACCTAGTAATTTCCTCATAGAAGGCTATGAGGTTAGTCAAACATGATTTACCCTTGGTAAAACCATGCTGACTGCTCCTGATGACCCCCATATCCTTGATATGCCTGGAGATAGTGACAAGAACAAGTTGTTCCATCACCTTTCCAGGGATGGAGGTGAGGCTGACCGGTCTATAGTTACCCGGGTCCTCCTTCTTGCCCTTCTTGTAGACTGGAGTGACATTTGCTGTCCTCCAGTCCTCAGGCACCTCTCCTGTTACCCATGACTTACCGAAGATGATGGAGAGGGGACTAGCAATGACCTCCGCCAGCTCCCTCAGCACCCTTGGGTGCATTCCATCCGGACCCATCGATTTATGGATGTCCAGATTACTCAACTGATCCCTAACCCAATCCTCATCTACAGTGGCAAACTCCTCCTCTATCTTGACTTCTTCTGGGGCTATATGAATCTGGGGCTCATGGGGAAAGCCTGCAGGAGTAAAGACAGAGGCAAAGAAGGCGTTCAGCACCTCTGCCTTCTTTATATCCTCTGTCACCAGGGCTCCCACCTCGTTCATCAGAGGGCCAATATTGCCTCTAGTGTTAGATTTGTTAGCTATGTATTTGAAAAAGCCCTTTCTATTGTCCTTAACCTGACTTGCAAGGTTAAGTTCCAAGGAGGCCTTAGCTTTCCTAATTGCCTCCCTACATCCTCTGACAACAGACCTATATTCCTCCCAAGTGACCAGCCCCTCCTTCCATGATCTGTAGATTTTCCTCTTCCACTTGAGTTTGCCCAGTAGTTCCTTTTTTAACCATGCAGGTCTCCTAGCTCCCTTACTAGATTTCCTAACCATTGGGACACACTGATCCTGTGCTCGCAAGAAGTGGTCCTTGAATGTTGACCAGCTATCTTGAGCCCCTTTACCTTCTAGCTCCCTGTCCCATGGGATTTCCCTTAACAGTTGATTAAGGAGGCCAAAGTTTGCTTTGTGGAAGTCCAGGGTTCTGATCCTGCTGGGTATTCTGTTCCTTCCACACAGGATCCTCCACCATCTCGTGATCACTGCAGCCAAGGCTGCCATTGACCACCACTGCTTCAACAAGGCCCTCCTTGTTAGTTAATACAAGATCCAGGAGCGCTCCTCTTCTAGTTGGCTTGTCCACCATTTGCATTAAGAAGTTATCATCAATGCACTGGAGGAACCTCCTAGACTGTGAAAGGCTGGCTGTGTAAGTCTTCCAGCAGATATCGGGGTAGTTAAAATCTCCCATGAGGACTAGGGCCTGTAGTTGTGAGGCTGCTTTCAACTGCCTGTAGAAAGCCTCATCAACTTCCTCATCTTGATCTGGAGGTCTGTAGTAGACCCCCACAACTGTATCACCCACACCAGCCTGCCCCTTAATTCTTACCCACAGACTTTCAACTTGCCCCTCATCGGCCCCTGCACAAAACTCAATGCATTCTAGTTGCTCTCTCACATAAAGAGCAACTCCACCACCTCGCTTCCCCGCCCTATCTTTCCTAAAAAGCACGTAACCATCCATGACCACATTCCAGTCATGTGAGCTGTCCCACCATGTCTCTGTTATTGCTACCAGATCATAACCCTTAGCCCGTACACAGACCTCTAACTCTTCCTGCTTATTCCCCGTACTGCGTGCATTAGCATACAGGCATTTCAGGAAGCAAACAGAGCACTCTGGTGGGACCAAATCCTCCTCAGACCACCTGCCTTCGGGCCCTGGTGTGTTCCTCTTGGGCTTGTCCCTAACAGACTCAGTTTTCTCCCCTTCCCCCATCACGCCTAGTTTAAAGCCCTCTCGATGAGCCCTGCTAAGTCCTGCCCCAAAAGCCTCTTCCCCCTCTGGGACAAGTGCATCCCACCTGCCACCATCAGGCCAGGTGTCTCATATATCAGCCCATGATCAAAAAAACCAAAACCCTGTCTTTGGCACCAGTCTCTTAGCCATTCGTTGACCTGTAACCTCTTCCTATTTACCTCACCACCCATTCTTGCAGGAGGAATGGAGGCAAACACTACTTGCGCTCCAGACCCCCTAACTAGCCGTCCCAGGGCCCTGAAGTCTCTCTTCATTGCCCTTACATTTTGTGTAATGATTTCGTCACTGCCAACCTGAAAAATCAGCAGTGGGTAGTAATCGGAGGACTCTACAAGATTAGGGAGTTTCCTTTTAACATCCCTAATCCGAGCCCCAGGGAGGCAACAGACCTCCCTGTGGGATGGGTCCGGTCGACAGATGGGCCCTTCTGTTCCCCTCAGAAGGGAGTCGCCCACCACAATTACTCTCCTTTCCTTCTTGATTGAAGAAGTCCTAAGGACTCGGGGTGACTGACAAGTCCTAGGTGCTTCATTAGATAAGTCTACTCCTTCAACTTCATTTTCCTGTCCCTGAATTTCTAAGGCCTCATATCTATTGTTCAAGGGCAATTGGGAGGGCGGAAGAGGTTGGGAGGATTTTTTCTTGCCTCTACGAGGTCGGACCTCCTTCCATTCCTTCATATCTCTTAAGTCCTCTGCTTCTGTCTGGTGACAGGAGGGGAGGGAATCCGTCACTTTCTCAACCTCCTCAACCTCTTGCATCTGCCCCTGCCTCAGGGTACAACTCCACCAGTCTATTTCTCTCTCACACTCTCTAATGGTCCGTAGTCTTTCAACCTCCTCTGTCAGTTCAACCACCTGCCTGAGGAGATCGTTTACTTGTTCACACCGCACACACGTGTTCTCACTGTCTCCCTCCGATACCAGTGTCAGGCACAGGCATTCACTGCAGCCAGAGACCTGCACGGCTGCGTGCCTGCTTGGGAGCTCTGTCTGAGTCCCCACATTCTTCTTCACTATGGTTTTCGGGCGCGTTGCGACCATGATCTATCTAGCTACTAGTTTGCCTGTCTTGCTATGAGGCACCCACTGCTCCCTGCCTGCCCTCGCGCCTGCCCTCGCGCCTGCCCTCGCGCCACTTCCTGCTCCTGCCGCTGCCGCTCTCTGCTCTGCGCTGCCGCGTGCTCAGAGGAGGCTGCCAAATGGCCGCTTTTTAAACCTTGCCGCCGTTCACAGCCACGCCTCCTGCCACGTCAGCCTCCCTTTTCTCTCAGGATTCCCGCTCAGACTCGGGTCTCCTGGCTCTCTCCTGGCTCTGCCCCGGCTTCACCGTCTCCAGGAAGCCCGGCTCCCTCTCAAATCCTCAGCAATCTAAAGGAACAGCTCCCACCGCTGCCGGTGCCGCTGCCGCTCTCTGCTCTGCGCTGCCGCGTGCTTCCAGGTCATCTACTTGTTTTCCATCATTCCTGAAATTTTGCCAACAACTTCTTCCAAATATACTTGTTTGAAGTACCCATTGTTTTTTCCTGTTTCCCTTTTCTACTGTTCTCCATCTGTTTGGATCACTTATATTGCTTTCCATAGCCTCCCATGGCCATCGTTCTCCTTGATTTGTTCCACCACAAACATAGCAATTGGTTACATTTAATGATTTAGCAATGTTTTCAGCAAGATTTACAAATAAATTTTTGGCTACGGTGGGAATTTCGTATTTTACTCCTGTTTCTAGTTCATGATAAAAGGAGTGAAACAATAACCGGTGTTGTATTGACTCTCTAGATTTTTCTTTAATTGTTATCTGTAAAACAGCACCTGGATCTTCTCCAGGTCCATAATTCAGTATTCCAATTTTCACCTCTTGTTGTTTCCATTTTTCTGGACTCCAAATAGTTAGATTAACAGGGTTACAAGAATGAGCTGTACAATTGGAGTGGATTATTCCTTTTGCTATTTCTGCCTCTAATCCGGTACCTTTACCTTGTCGAGGCCATCTCCAGCTAGGAGCTGTACTCCAACAGGCACAACTCCACCCGGCAGCACAATAGTAATAGCTCCTGGCAGTCTCTTCCACCTCACTGTGATAGCAGTTGGTGGGTAGTGACGACTTAGGTTTAACACATACATATTTTTCACTCTGACTATAATATTTCCTCCAACCCATGTCCCCGCAATTAGTGTATGGGTCATCATCAATAGTGTCACATGCATCAAAAGACACCCAGACAGGTGTAGTCAGATTCACAATCACCTTACTTGATCCTATCAATCTCCCATTCTGGTCATTTGTTCTAATCTCCGTGCAATATTGATAGGGGAGTTCTTTTGGATCATAGCATATAGTCCTGTTTCCTTCTTTGCATAAAGCATACTGGGTCTCGTTATGAATACAGTGTCTTAATTTTTGACCTTTACATGCCGGCGGTGAGGGAAGCAAGCAGTCCAGAATCAATGTGATTGATAAAGCAAGCTTCGATTTATTGAATACACAGTGTTACTTTTATACCCTTTTCCAAACTTACATGTAGTGAATTCATTGGATGGTAACCACGCATAGTGAATTCATTGGATAGTAACTACTTGTAGTGATTTCACTGGACGGCTGTGGGAGGTGACGGGAGAGATGCAACCGACCATGATGAGTGATCAGCAAGTCTCATTTATTGACTCCAATCAGGCAATATTTATACTCTCATTAATGAAGCTCATAGCATAGTGCAAAGCTAAGCTCACCATTGGCTAGCTATTAATGTTAACCACACCTTTGATTACATTATTGTAGTTAGTATTCCCAGGCTAGCTTTCTCACACTCATGTCCAAGTTTTCCCTCTATCATATCTTGTTATTGTACAGCAGTTTGGTGCTCAAGGACATGCTGTCCTGGTTTCTTGCAAAACTCCCTTTTCTCAGCTCTTACAATTAACCAGCTGTATCATGTCTACGTGACCTTTCTCACGCAGCCAGTCTTCTGCAAGACTCTCCACATTTCCCCTATTTTCTTTGTGGAGCATTCGATTGGCCTGAAAGGCTTGATTTAACATGCGATTAATCATTTTCTGTAACAGCTTAGTATACATGGTAATATTAACAAGGCTAACAAAATCATTCCAACAGTAATTAAGGCATATTGTATGATTCCTCTTAGTCCAGGGCAGAAACCTAGACCTCTGAGCCAGCCGTCAAGGCCTAGACCTGTGTCTTGTTGTAAACGGTTGGTAAGCTGTTGGAGTTTTGACAACTGGGCATGGATTGACATCGAGTGATCAGAGAGGTTCATACAGCACATTCCTTCAAAGTCTTCACAGCCGTGTCCTTGCGCTAACAATAAAAAATCTATAGCTGCCCGATTTTGCAGCGTAGTGTGGCACACCGAGTCTACATCTAACAATAATTGTGAAAGAGCGACAGAAGTCATCTAAAGGCACATCTACGAAACATGTAGAGAAAGGGTTACCTGGCGAGGACAAAGATAGGCATATTGCCTCTTGACCTGTTTTGTTGGCTAGAGTGACCCATATGTTTTCTTTTGGTTGAGCTGGGACCCATACGGCAACTCCTGAAACAACAAGAACACCTATAATTGTTAAAACAAAAGTCCTCATTGTCTTCTGGCGTCCCTACGCCGGGCGTTGTTCTGTAA
>NW_026248895.1:0-30030 GCF_020740795.1 Apus apus
GCTGTGTGCTTCTAGCAGTGAAGGCTGAATGCCCAACACTGTGAGTGCAACAGCTCTAGTGAGAACATGGTGGTCACAGCAAGCGGAGGAGTAGGCCTCAGGCATGGGACAACCAACGAGACCCTCTCAGGAGGGTGTCCTGGTTTGAGCCAGGATGAAGCCAATTTTCCTTTAACTGAATTTTTTTTCCTTCAGTGAGCTTTCTTTTAACTAGCAACATTCTGTTCTAGCTAGGCTGATAAGACATTGGAATGTTTTTCTAACTGCTGGGGCTTCAAGGTCGCACCTTCACTCTGCCGGCTCAGACACTACGGGGAGATCTATGACCCCCCTGTAGGAGGCTGAGTTAGACAGCAAAACTGGCCAGAGATATTCCATTCCATATATCTACGTAAGCTCAGAGGAAGGTCAGAGATCACAGAAGACAACTTCCTTCCTTCTTTCTTCTTCCCTTCTCTTCTGTCCATGGCCGGCATCCAGGGAGGACTCCGTCCATGCAGCACCGTCAACCCTTAGGCTCGAGCTCTCCTGACCCTTATCACTCTGTGCTTTCTCCAGCAGCAGCTCCAGGATTTCTCGGAACTGTTCCAGCTGAGGGGAGTGTGTTGGGAGTTGCTGGGGGTGGGGGGAGGCGAAAGGCTCTTGCACATACCTGAACAAATCTGTATATAATTGTACATATTTTCTTATATCATTAGTGTTTAATTAAAGCTGTGTAGTTGAGTTTTCCATCCAGCCAAGTCTCTCTCTTTTTCTCTCTCTCCTTCCCTATCTGGGTGGGAGGGGATCGAGAGCATTGTCGGACCTGAGTCAAACTGTGACTACAACTTATTGGCGCCTAACGTGGGGCTTGATTTTAAGCCCAGATTACACATTTTGATTAATTGGGAGTGTTCAAAATTCCATCTCTGATGGGAGGAATCCCTCAGATAGCAATGGGTAACAATTCTGCTGAATTTCCTGATGGATTGAAAACTGAACAGACACTTGCTGCAATGAATCTACTGGATCTTTTTCCAAACCTGCAATGGTACATGTGGTATGCAGCTGAGAGCATTCTGCTCTTTGTAGCTGCTCTTGTGATTGTTTTATGGTTTATTGACAGAACTGTAGCCATAATCAACCGTATGATTACCGGCCTAGTGATCCTAGGGATTATGATACTGTTCTTTATGGGGGCACTGTATGTGTACAGTTACAGTACAAGTCCTAGAGGTACAACTCCTAAAGTGAATGGAACGGTTCATGTTGATAACAGCAGTAGCTGGTTCAACTTTACCTCTCCATTCTCTTTCAAGCTGAATCTCCCAGCTCTTGATCTGAATAGCATTGTTGCAGTAGGGATGCTTCTGCTGAATGTTTATAATGTATCGTGGATGCATAGGGCAAGATGCTGTTCTACTCACTGCCACTCCCCCACAGGCAATGCTGCTGCCACTGCTCCTGATACCACCACTCGTACTGCTACAAAAACAGCTGCCTCTACAAGTGCTGCTACAACAACAACCGCTTCTACAAAGATAAAGTCCAATCCCTTGCAAATCAGGCTAGTTCATCCTGTGACCAGGAGCAAGGCAAAGGCAAAACGCTCCCCCCTTTTTACCCGCTCCTGTCTGAGATATCCAGAGTTCCTTAAAGCAACACAGGCTTAAACTGAGGAAGGAGAGGATTCTAAATCAGTTGATGGAGCAGGTACCTCTCAAACAGATAACAAATCAGGCCACTCTCAAGCAGATAAAGGGACAGCAGGCCCTCCTCAATCAGATGACGACGATGACCTTGTCCAGCCTTTCTCTATGAAAGAACTGTGCCTCATGAGAAAGGACTTTACCCGCACTGAGGGCGAGGGAATTCTTCCATGGTTGCTCCGATGCTTTGATAGTGGTGCTGAAACCCACAACGTGGATGAGAGAGAAGCCAAGCAGTTGGGATCCCTGGCCAGAGATGCTGGTATTGACAGAGCACTTAGTAATAAGGTGGGAACTACCACCCTGTGGGACCGACTTCTTTCAGCTGTGAGAGAGAGATACCCCCACAAGGGTGACATCGAATGGTGCCGGAGCAGAACACCCACTCTTGAGAGAGCCATCACATACTTGAGAGAGATAGCTGTGCGAGAAGTTATCTATGATAAAGATGGACTTACAAATCCTGATGATGTTGAGTGTGACACACAGATGTTCCGGAGGTTTGCTCAGGCTGTACCAACAGCACATGCCCATAACTTCTCCTTCATGGGATGCTTTGAAGATTACGCAAGACCAACTGTGCGTGAGGTGGCTTTCAAAGCACGACAGTATGGAGACATAATCTCTGATCCCCATCAGTTCCACACCTCAGCCATTGAAAAAATGACTGACAGAAAGAATAAGATGCCAAACAGATGCGGAGGTAAACTCCAGATTCTCCCTAGAGACAACTGGTCATGTGTTGCAGACATTAAGAAGAGACGTCCTGCTACGAGACAACAGGGAGAGAGACGGGACACACTGTGACGCCACCTGTGGTCTCTCTTGAAAAATTATTTTAAAGAGGACATGAGAGTCTGGGACAAGTTACCCACTGATATTCTCCAGTTACGTGTGCAAGAGCTACTAAAAAGAGCAAAGCCAGGAGATGGTTCTTCCAAGAGGAAGGTTGCATCGGTCAACACCCAGAATGGTGCATCAAACTCTAATGCTCAACCTTAGAGGTGCCCTGCCTCCAGACAGGGGGAGGAGAGAGACAACCCAGTTTACTGAACTGTAGAATAACATCTCTCCTATCCATCATGCCACCAATGTGACTTGGAGTAAATGGACTGCTTTAATCACCCAGCGAGCTCCAATAGGGAAACCTAACCGTCCAGGTGTTGTTGAAGCAATTACAAACTGGCCAGAAGGCACCCACTTTGGAATGCCACCACAAGAAGTGGTGAGACAGGCTCAAGAAGCTCCACCATATGATCATCTACCAGAGACTGAGAAACAGTTTGCCCTTTTCACCGATGGCTCCTGTCGTCTTGTAGGGAACCACCGGCAGTGGAAAGCTGCCGTGTGGAGTCCTACACGACTGGTTGCTCAAGTAGCTGAAGGAGAAGGTGAATCAAGTCAGTTTGCAGAGGTCAAAGCCATCCAGCTGGCCTTGGATATTGCTGAGCGAGAGGGGTGGCCGAGACTTTATCTCTACACTGTCTCGTGGATGGCAGCAAATGCCTTGTGGGGTTGGCTGAAGCAGTGGCAGCAGAACAACTGGCAGCGAAAGGGTAAACCTGTTTGGGTTGCTGAGCTGTGGAAAGACATTGCAGCTCGGATAGAGAAACTGGTAGTAAAAGTGCGTCATGTAGATGCACACGTGCCTCTGAGTCGAGCCACTGAGGAACATCGACACAACCTACGAGCAGATGAGGCTGCTCAAGTGTTCCAAGTAGACTTAGACTGGGAACACAAGGGTGAGCTCTTTCTAGCTCGATGGGCCCATGGCACTTCAGATCATCAGGGCAGAGACGCAACATACAAATGGGCTCGTGACCGAGGGGTGGACTTAACCATGAACACTATTGCACAGGTGATCCACGATTGTGAGATGTGTGCTGCAATTAAGCAGGCGAAACGGTTGAAACCTTTGTGGTATGAGGGGAGGTGGTCAAAGTACAGGTTTGGAGAGGCCTGGCAAATTGACTACATCACACTGCCTCAGAGCCGCCAGGGTAAGCGCTATGTGCTTACAATGGTGGAAATAAATACAGGATGGTTAGAGACATATCCTGTGCCTCATGCCACAGCCAGGAATACTATCCTGAGCCTTGAGAAGCAAATCTTGTGGAGACATGGTACTCCAGAGAGAATTGAGTCAGACAATGGGACTCATTTCAAAAACAGTCTTGTCACTGATTGGGCTAAAGAGCATGGTTTTGAATGGATCTACCATATCCCGTACTATGCACAAGCTTCAGGGAAAGTTGAAAGGTACAATGGTCTGTTGAAGGCTACCCTGAAGGCAATGGGTGGTGGAGCTTTTAAAAACTGGGACAAAAATTTGGCAAAAGCCACCTGGTTAGTTAATACCAGGGGATCCATCAATCAGGCTGGTCCTGCTCAGTCAGACCTTTTACATACTGCAGATGGGGATAAAGTCCCTGTGGTGTGTGAAAGGAACCTGCTGGTTAAAAATGTTTGGATTGATCCTGTTTCAGGCAAAGGTAAACCTGTCCGGGGTGTTGCTTTTGCTCAGGGACCTGGACATACCTGGTGTGTGGCAATGGAGGATGGTGAATTACAATACGTACCTCAAGGTAACTTGACTCTGGGGGAGAATCCTTAATTTGACAGTTGGTAAAGTACAGAGCCTATATGTAATATATGGTATGGAATAAGGGGTGGAATGTCCTGGTTTGAGCCAGGATGAAGCAGATTTTCCTTTTTACTGATTTTTTTTCCTTCAGTGAGCTTTCTTTTAACTAGCAACATTCTGTTCTAGCTAGGCTGATAAGACATTGGAATGTTTTTCTAACTGCTGGGGCTTCAAGGTTGCACCTTCACTCTGCCGGCTCAGACACTACGTGGAGATCTATGACCCCCCGTGGGAGGCTGAGGTTCTTTTGCCAGCTCCAGAGAGTTTAACATAACAACCCCCAGCACTGACAGCGGGGGGGGGGGCATGAGTGCTCTGCCACACATGGCTCCTGGCTGATGTCACTGCCACAGTTTTTAGATTTTTGACAATGGGATGGCCTACATGGCAGGGCCCCCCCTAATTTCAAACAGAGAACCCCTCACCCCCATCCATATCCATCATGTTTTGTAAATATGGATCCAAAGCTCATCCTCACCAGGACACCTTCATACAGCCCAGGCCATTAAAATTCCTAACATCACAGGCTTCATTAGTCTCTCATGTCTCAGCATCATTCTGGGAATTCATGTTGGACTGCTTGATTATCCTTTAGAGTTGGTGTATGCCTGGAGACAGACCCTCTTCTGTATGTTTCCCCTACAGTCCTTGGTCCAAGTTTTCTCACCTTTTAATTTGGCTGTATGAAAAAGGTGATGTATTTTCATGTGGCCAGAATCTGAAATTGCTCTGTACAACCATCTTAACCCTGTCATTTTATATTCCTCTAACATTTTTCACAAAACATTTAATTTGTGGTGACTTTGTACTTATTTCCAGATTGCTGAACCTCACTATAAACACCTGTTTTGGGATGGATGTTGGCATTTGTTAATCTGTCTAGTGCATGCTCTGCTAATGGTGTGTGTTGAGTTTGTTCTGTCATACTCCCTGGTTTAAATGTTACATGCCCACTGTTACTGACGAGCGGAATAACGACTTTACAACCAGTAAGGTTATAAAGAAGGTATGTTTATTCAGCGCTGGGTGCACGGGGGATCGCTCCTCCACAAGCGTGCACACCCTAGAGCTGTTGGCAAGCTCATTATATGACACAAAGTAATACATATTCATCCATGTTGTTGCATATACATTAGGTGTCCGAGGATAGGGAGGGGTTATTACAATTAGTTCCTGGAAATCATTATCATAGTTGCCACCCCGGACTCCTTGCTGCGTCTGCGCAGTGTCTCCCGGGGGTCGCGGGCGGGGGTCTCTGGGATGAAGGCTGTATGTCTTCCTCGCTGTGCACTTTTCACCTCTGGCATTCCTTTCTGGAGTCTGCTCCACGTTCTTGCCTTCTCAGCAAGTTTCTGGGGGAACATCCTCTCACACAATACCCTCATTTACATTCCAGGCCTTATCGATACATTCCAAGTCTTATCTATACATTCCAAACCTTATCTATGCTAAACAATGCCATCCTGTTTACTCCTTATGTGTTAGTCCTTTTTACCAAGGGAGGCCATCTGGTTTTCCTTAGATCATTACCTTTATCAGCCAAACAATCTCTAAGAATTAAATAGGCTTTTGTTAAACAGACTTATTTTCCACACAACCCAGTTGCCTAGCCTTGAATTCTCTATAAATCAGGTCCCTTTTCAGTTTTCATTATTTTGCCTGTGACATCAAGGAAAGTAGTCTGCAGGTATCTGGTCACCTCTTTGTGCCCTGTTCAATCAGTGGCATGCTTCCAACTTCTTAAAATTTCTGAATATTAAAATTATTTCCATGAAGCCAGAAGTTTCCCTGGCCAGATCTTAAAGAACATGGGGGGGAGGTTTGGAGTAGATGATTGTTAAAGGTACCTTTCAATCCACAGGTCCCTTCTGACGCAAACCATTCTTTGCTTCTATGAACTCTTGGATGTAGATACCTCAAGGCTGGTGATAGAAAACCATTTCTGACTGTCAAATGTTACTTAGCACAAGTCAGTCCATAAGCTAACAACCAGCTATTTCTTCTGTCCTATTGTGACACTGCTAGAGCATCCTGCTTCTTAGAAGAACAAGAAGCAGGTATTTTTAGAACACTGCTACTTTTATATTAATCTGTTAGTGCTTTTAAAACTGTCTATGAGTGGGCCAATATGATTGCTAGGAATTGTTCTTGCAGGTTGAAAGTTCTCAGAAGTAAAAAATTCCTTTTGCTGGTGTAGCTTATACAAGCTCATATCAGACTAAATGTAGGGGTATTTGTTTTATCTGTTCCTTTTCTAATTTAAGTTACAGGCAACTCAGAGTTTATCAACCAGAGACACCAGTTGTTTATATGCAGAGCTAGTTCATTTTGGGATGGTTGATTAGCTCAGCTGCGGTGTCCTGTAAATGCAGAGCTAATTAATTTACTGAGCCACATGTACATCTTTATGCCCTGCTAGACTTTTAAACATCTTTGCACCATGTTGTACAGTGCCTTTTGCAGTGCTTACAGAGCATCTGCCTTTATCCCCCCACTGTAGGAGAAGAGCAGCTTCAAGACTATCTAAAAAACCTGAAAGTGCACAAGTCCATGGGACCTGACAAGATCCATCCACAGCTCCTAAGGGAACTGGCAGATGAAGTTGCAATGCTGCTTTCCATCATATTTGAGAAGTCATGGCAGTCTGGTGAAGTTCCCGCTGACTGGAAAAGGGGAAACATAACTCCCATTTTCAAGAAGGGAAGGAATGAAGACCCAGGGAACTACAGGCCAGTCAGTCTCACCTCTGTGCCTGGCAAGTTCATGGAGCAGATCCTCTTGAAGGCTCTGCTAAGGCACATGGAAAAGATGGAGATGGTTGGTGGCAACCAACATGGTTTCACCAAGGGCATGCCTCACAAATTTGGTGGCTTTTTACGATGGGGTTACAGTGTTGGTGGACAAGGAAAGAGCAATTGATGTCATCTACCCGGACTTGTGCAAAGCATTAGACACTGTCCTACATGAAATCCTGGTCTCAAAATTGGAAGGATATGGATTTGATGGATGGACTACTCATTGGATAAGGAACTGGCTGGATGGTGGCACTCAGAGAGTGGTGATCAATGGCTTAATGTCCAGATGGAGGCCAGAGATGAGTGGAGTTCCTCAAGGGTCAGTACTGGGACTAGTGCTATTTAAACATCTTTGTCAGCAACATGGACAGTGGCATTGACTGCACCCTCAGCAAATTTGCTGATGACACCAAAGTGTGTGGTGAGGTTGACACACTGTAGGGAAGGGATGCCATCCAGAGGGACCTTGACAGGCTGGAGAAGTGGGCCTGTGCAAACTGCATGAAATTCAACCAGGCCAAGTTCAAGGTCCTGCACCTGGGTCGGGGCAACCCCAAGCATAAATATAGGCTTGGTGGAGAATGGATTGAGAACATCCCTGAGGAGAAGGACTTGGGGGTGTTGGGTGATGAGAAGCTCAACATGAGCTGGCAATGTGCACTTGCAGCCCAGAAAGTCAACCGTGTCCTGGGCTGCATTAAAAGAAGCATGGCCAGCAGGTCGAGGGAGGTGATTCTCCCCCTCTGCTCTCATGAGACCCCACCTGGAGTACTCTGTCCAGTTCTGGAGCCCCCAACACAGGAAGGACATGGAGCTCTTGGAAGCAAGTCCAGAGTAGGCCACAAAGCTGATAAGAGGGCTGGAGCAGCTCTGCTCTGGAGACAGGCTGAGAGAGTTGGGGTTGCTCAGCCTGGAGAAGAGAAGGTTCTAGGAAGACCTTAGAGCACCTTCCTGTGCCTGAAGGGGCTCCAGGAAAGCTGGGGAAGGGTTTTTTTACAAAGGCAAGGGGTAATAGGATGAGGGGTGTGGGGAACGGTCCATCTTCTCTCCCCCCACATAGGACTAAACAAAATGCCTTTCAAGCCAGCAAAACAAGAGCGGCGTCTTTTTACTGATTTAGCCAAGGACAGACTGGAACAGACCCAGATAAGTCCACAACAAGAAAAGAGCATAAGGGTTATGATAACTGGCAGAAAAATGGACAACAGACTGCCTCTGACAGAGTACGTACCTGGCCAATGCTTCTTGGCTAATTTGAACAGTGGTACTTTGTTCAAACAGTGGTTTCTGATCTATAAAAGAGGGCAAGTTCTGCAGGCTGGTGCTCTCTGCCTTCCCAGGAGGAGACCCTGCTGCAGCACCAGAAGTCGCCTGGAACGCCAGCATCACTGCCCGGAGAAGCTGGGGCGGGGGGGCCGCCTGTACCCGCTTCACTGGGAGCCAGCCTGCTCCCCAAGGGACTGCTGCTCACCAGAGCCTGCCTGACTTGCGCCTGCCCGAGCCTAACACCGGAGCCAGAGGCAAGCCGAACCAGAGCCCGCAGCTGCCTGCCCAGTCCACCTGTTGCTCTGCCCCGGGATTGGAGCTGCATCCACCTGTCTGCCTGCCTACTGCTGGGGGGTCACCCCTGTTACCAGGAAGATGCCCCCCCCCGCCTGTGGACCTGCTACTGAGCCTTGCCAGCTGGAAAGAAGCCGCATCCCAGGAGCCACACACTACGGAAGGGTAAAACACACACACACACTCTCTAACTTTCCTGCCGGGCTCCAATCCTACCCTTTTACTCCATTGATTCCACACCTCTCCCTCAGAGTGTATATTTAATAAGACCACAGTACTTTTGAATTATTTTCCTGACATATCCCTAGCCTACCTCTCTTGAACCTTGGTCCCTTGGTCCCTTTGATAGTCATAGGATACTTGTTAGTAGATTCAATAGAAATATAGCCTAATAAAAATTTACTAAAATAATTAATTTGCTGTACTAAGGGTTACTTTTAAAACAATGTGCTTTGTGAAACTGTCAGTCAATTATGCCAAGCATCCTGCAGGTTGTGATAACATCAAGTCTTCTAAGACCTGTGGCCCTACAGACAACACTCATGTGGATTCTGACCCACCTGGGCAATCTACCAGCGGGAGACTGGAGACAGGACCAGGACTAGAGACCAGGACAAAGATGACAAAGGACTAGAATCAACAAAGACCCCCCAGGAGACTCTCAAGCATGCATAATCACAAAGATAGCAAATTCCAGGAAATAAAATGACTATGTAAAATAATTCTGGGAACTCATTGACATGGAACTGAATATGCATGTTTTTGGTGTATATTAGTCGGGGTGTTTCACTGACTCGTTGGAGCACTCATGGTGGAGATTCCCCAGTGCTGCAATAAAGTATGCCTGCTCAATAACAGCTTGTTTGTTGTTATTGGGTCTTGATCTCAGAATCCTTACCCAGCCGCACCCAGCCTCCCACTTCGGTGAGGAGTGTTAGAAAGCAAGGGGGTTTGGGAGCTCCAAATTTTTGTTTCACTTTGATCCCTCAGTTTGTGTTAACCCTTAATAAACTGGTTAATTTGTAAACTAAACATTGGTCTCAGTAACAATTTGTGAGCGTGGTGAGAGGGTATTCTAACCTCCACTGTAAAATACAGTCCTCTGTGAGAGGCGAGCGCCAGGTGTGAGCCCTTGGTCTCATTCAAAAAGCCCTCCACATTGTCGGGGGAAGTTGCAGAAGCATCCTGACAGCTGGTAGCCTCTGTGACAGTGTCAGTTCATTACATTTTGGTGTCAGAAGTGGGATATTGAGGGTCTTTAGAGCCTGCCACACCATGCTCTCAATTGCCAAATTGCTAAATTAATAATTGGGGAAAAAAAAAATAATAAAAAATTTGAGCAATTGGTATCAAAATGAGTACCAATGCTGAAGCTGCTTGTGCAGAAGATGGCACTTGTGCAGAAAATACCACTCATGAAGAAAGTGCCACTTGTGCAGAAAATACCAAGGTTCAGGAAAGGCCATATTCACCATCCGCTCAGAGTGAGGAGACACTGCGCAATTGCATGTTTGTGCGGCCCTTCTGGGAACACCTTACAAATCATAAGTACACTCCAGCCAGTGATCAATATGTGTGGATTTACGATGCCTATAAGAGGGGAACCCTCAATAGCATCGCAGACAAGCTCATGGCCCTGCATAAGGGTACCTTTTTAGCTAAAGATATTAAGAGCCAGATTAAGAAATGTGGAATTGATTACATTAATGCCCGCTGTTTCTTTTTCCTGACCACTGTTGTGTGGCAGGATGGGGAAGAGCTGCAGTGAGAGAATAAATGTCTGCAGCAAGAGAATGAAAAGCTGCGGAAGCAGTTAAAACAGAAAGATTCTCCTCCTTTAAGGGAGGAGGAATTTGAGGACTTTATAACATCTGAGGATTCCTCAGACTCCTCAAATTCCTCAGATTCCGGTAGCTGGATGATGAGTTCCAGGACTACCCTAAAACAACAAAAAAATGCAAGCTCGCAAGCTTGAAGCAGGTGCCTTTCCCCAAGCAGTCAGTTAATGACAAAACAGAAAAACTCCATCCTTCCATTTCAAAATCAAAGCAGTGGCCATCAGAGCAGAAAGCCCCCGTGCAGCCGCTCTCTCTACCCTCTCCAGCCGATAGCGAGCCGGAGGGCACAGCAACCAAGATAAGAGCGCTGCGTGAGTTAGTTACTCACAATTACTCAACAATTACTAAAAAAAATAACAACCTGGAAAAGAAATTCAACCAGCTCTCTGCAGGTGTGGAAGGCACTTTGGCCCACTCATCTTCTTATTATAGTTCTGAGGATGAGGAGGATGGGAGAGTGGAGCATAAACAGTTATGCCCTGTACATCGTGCTGATTAAATTTATGAACCTGGTACTCGGCGGAGAAGCGAAATGCATAAAATAACTCCATATACCCCATTAGAATTGGCACAATTAAAACAACAATATAGTAAGTTGCCAACAGAGACTGATACTGAACATGTCATTAGAGTGTCTGCCACCGGAAGTGATAGCATTCAGCTTTCTGAAATAGAGGCATCAGGCTATTGGGGACCAGGAGCTATTCTTACCACAGGCAACTACTCCGGTCCCATGTCTCTTACACAAAGAGCTGCCTATAATGCTGGTTTTGTTGACCCTGGTATAAGGGGAGAACCCACTATATTGAGTGGAGATGTCTCCCAAATCACAGAAAATGTCCACAAGGCTGGTGTAATACAAATGATTTATGATCATGTACTTGTTCCCCATCAGGACAGTCCTCTAATGCTAGGAGTGGACCTGGAGAGAATGGATGCTCTAATAAGAGGGCTGCCTGGAACGTTAAAGGATCTGGCCATTCGCATTAAAGAAAGAATTGCAAATGTTGCAGAATGGCTTGAGCAGCAGGGCCATGGGCCCCTGCTATCTCCTCGAGAGGCCTTGAGAGCATAGCACAAACAGCAGCTGTACAAGCAATCTCTTTTTTTTAGCCTAACACAAGTATAAACAATCTCTGTTAGCTTAAACTAACTCAAGGACAAGGTAGAGAAGTAGAATGATAGAAAACAAGGAAGAATCCTGGAACTCAGATGTGTGTTATTATCCAGTAAAATCACTGCAAGTAGTTGCCGTCCAGTGAAATCACTACAAGTACTTACTATCCAATGAATTCACTATGCGTGGTTACTATCCAATGAATTCACTACATGTAGGTTTGGAAAAGGGTATAAAAGTAACACTGTGTATTCAATAAATCGAAGCTTGCTTTATCAATCACATTGATTCTGGACTGCTTGCTTCCCTCGCCGCCGGCAAGTGGCGCCCGAACAGGGACACCCATTCCTTGTTATCACCGAAGTCGGCGGGAGTCCCAGAGAAGCACCGGTAGCAGCGACCGGGGAGCAGAAGACCAGCCACAGAATGCAGGCATTTGACAGGCTAATCCGTGCTTGAACTGACCTGATAGCAGAGGTTCGCCGTCCGGACTGTTGGGCTACTCATGACGATTGATGAAGAGAGCGCTCTAAGATAAGGTAAAAGGCTGCACTAAATTATTGAGGGTCAGGGATATATAGGTATACTGGCCGAAAATGGAAAGTGAGGTAGCCCTTGATTTATTACTACGCTTTTTAGAAAAGCGGGCAGTAAAGGGTATTGACCTTAAAAAGGAGTTAACGGGCTTGGTAGCTTTTGGGAAAGATCAAGGTTGTTTTAAGGATCCAGGTGCGTTGTTTCAGGTTGAGGCGTGGCGAGAGTGCGGTGATTTGCTATGGAATAAGGTAATAGACGGTGATAAGCGTGCAAAAAAGTTAATGAAGCCGTGGCGGGCAGTGATAAGTTGTCTTAAACAGTATCAGACAGAAGAGAAAATAGCAGCAGTTGCTTCCAGTTACTTGAGAGGAGTAGGTACGGAGAAAGACAAGCTTCAGTTAGGGGTTGATTACGTGCCCACCCCCCCCACAGGGTGCCCGGTATCGGTGAAGCCTTTGATTGCTAGTGCTTCTGGGGGAGGGGGGCCATCGGCTCCGCGGTTAGAAGAACATAATGGAGAAGGCAGTTTGCCAGAGAATGCCGAGGAGGAGTTGAAACGAGAGACTGCAGAAACTCATAAGAACGAGCTGATAGTGAAAAGTGATAGTAATCGGGAAGAGAAGCTCAGAAAAAGTTCCGCGGGAGTGTTGCGTTTCAACTGGCAGGAGATCTCGCGAACAGCTATTGAGAAGGGTGATCATGACTTGTTAAGTGTTATGCAGGAATCTTGTGCCTTTCCGGTGTTCTTTGAAGTTACAGATCAAGGGGCGAGAGGAGAGTATAGTCCTCTTGATTGGAAGCTGTTGTCACAGCTACGTGCTACGGTTAATGAATCTGGGTTACACAGTGAACCTACCAGGCAAATGTTGAATTATATTTGGGGCAGTGGAATTCTTTGTCCAGAAGATGTTAAGACACTTGTGAGAATGATTATGATGCAGTCGCAATTAATGTTGTGGCAAGCGCATTGGAATAGACTTTGTGACAGGGTAGTTAACATCCCCCGCGATCAGCAGGACCCATTGCATGGTGTTACGGTGGAACATTTGATGGGTGTAGGTCCTTTTGCTACTGTGGATATGCAGGTACAGCTAGGTCCGGCAATATTAAGGGAATCAATGCGGTTAGCCCGCGTAGCTATATCAATGGTTAAGACAGCACCACCCACCCCGTCCTATATGTCTATTAAACAGGGCAGGGAAGAGTCGTTTGCTAGTTTTGTGGACAGAGTTACGGATGCAATTGATGGTTCAGATGCACAGGAGTGGATGAAGGGAGCATTACTACGGCAGTGTATTATGGAGAACTGTAATGCCGCTACTAGGGCTATTATTGTGACGCTGCCTGGGGATGCTTCTATAGAGGAAATGTTAGAGCGGATGAGTAAGGTGCCGGTCGGACCGCAAGCAATGTTGGTAGAAGCAGTGAAAGATTTAGGGAACAATTTAGTGCAAGCCCAGAGCCAAGTCTTAGCAGCCCTTGCGTCTCTTCCGCAAAATCGGTCTTCAGGCAGACCGCCAGGAACTGCGGCGCGCGGACACCAACAGCAGTTCATGTAGCAACAGCTCTATCTTGCGACGACAATTGCAAACTACCGACACATTACAGCCTGCAACATCCAGAAGCCTCGGCTTGGACTTGGCAACCGCAATAGATGTGACTCTCATTGATAACAAACCTCAAAAGGTTCCTACTGGAGTTAAAGGACCGGTGATGATTAAGAGACAGACACATGGGGCACTATTGTTAGGACGTTCGTCCAGGGGATTAAAAGGACTATTTGTACTTCCTGGTGCCACGGTGCCCCTGCCTCCCCCACCTCCAGGCCTTCCATCAGCGGTTGATCATGAAGGCAATGCATGGGCGGATCAGCTAGTGTCAGTGACGGTGCCTACTAATGAATTCACCAAGGCTCGAGAGGCTCATGCGATGTTTCATCAAAATGCTCGAGGTCTACACAAGCAGTTCAACATCACGATGGAAGGAGCAAGAGGAATCGTGAAGGCGTGTCCTACCTGCAGCCATCATGCTCCAGGTCTCGGCGTTGGGGTGAACCCTCGGGGCCTAGGCCCGGATGGAGTATGGCAGATGGATGTCACGCCTTTGAGTTTGGACGACTGAAATATGTCCATATTACCATCTGGACAATCAGCTTTTTGTTTCTCTCTTGCATCAGCTGCTGACCCATTTCGAACATGCTTAATAGGGATGCCCTCTTATGACTGGAGTCAGTTTAAGGAATACAGTAACAGTCCATTTGACTCCTGCCTGACATCCATATTTGGAGGAATTTCTCCTTGGCTGGTATCAATCATTAAAGAGGGATTGCGTTGGGTCACTATGCTATTGCTTATTGTGCTTGTAATCAAGATAGCTTACCATTGTATTATGAAAAATGTAACAAGATTGTCTGATAAGATATTGCTTGTACAAAAAGAAAAAGGGGGAATTGTTGCAGAATGGCTTGAGCAGCAGGGCCATGGGCCCCTGCTATCTCCTCGAGAGGCCTTGAGAGCGTAGCACAAACAGCAGCTGTACAAGCAATCTCTTTTTTTTAGCCTAACACAAGTATAAACAATCTCTGTTAGCTTAAACTAACTCAAGGACAAGGTAGAGAAGTAGAATGATAGAAAACAAGGAAGAACCCTGGAACTCAGATGTGTGTTATTATCCAGTAAAATCACTGCAAGTAGTTGCCGTCCAGTGAAATCACTACAAGTACTTACTATCCAATGAATTCACTACATGTAGGTTTGGAAAAGGGTATAAAAGTAACACTGTGTATTCAATAAATCGAAGCTTGCTTTATCAATCACATTGATTCTGGACTGCTTGCTTCCCTCGCCGCCGACAGCAAATGCTCTGGTTAGAAATTACACTTGGGCTGACCTGGCCACAGAATTAATTGAATGTGGATGTAAATATGCAATAACAGACTCTGAGTGTCCCAGAAAAAACACCTCTGTTAAAGCCCTTCAATCTCCTGTAAACAACAGAGGGTTTTCCTATGCTGACATGGCTGCTAGGCCATGTCAGGATCCTCCTCAACAACGATGGGGATCATGGGGTGACTGAACAGTCATGGGCAGAGGTAAATGGAACAGAAAGCCAAACAGCACACGTAGAAGACAACACCCTGAAAATCGACGTGCTTTGTCACGAGGTGACATGGGCCCATATGCTAAGCTTAAGGAGGAAGTCAAGCATATAGGCATCCCACCTGAGCTTTTGACTCAGAATTATGCCTACAGTCACCTAAAAACACTGATAGAGAAATGGCCTAGAAGGTCCAATTCAAGGTCTGATTCAAGAGAGAGATCGAGGGAAAGATCCAATAACTCGGGAAACTAAATGACCCTCCTTCTGCCAGGAAAAGAAAGTTAAAAAGACAGAGGAGAGAGGAAAAAGGGCAAGATTCCAATACAGAAAATAAAAATGATTGGCAGAAAAATAGTAACCAATCAGGCCCTAAAACTTCTAGTCCTCCAAAAGACTGGCAAAATGTGCTAAGATTAGTTCAAAACAAAAATGGGGACTTGGAGTTTACCTGTGCTGTTGGGCCAAGATGCTATCCTGTAACATTTGTGGTGGACACAGGAGCACAGATTTCCACGCTAAAAGCCGATGTAGCTGAACAATGTGGTATTAAACCATCTCTAAAGGCAATATATGTAAGTGGAGCATTTGGCAACTCTGCTTTACAAAAAACAGCTAAAGTCACTTTAAATCTACCAGGAGAGGAAGAACCAATTTGCACTGAGATGATTGTGGGTGACAGTCCTTACAATTTGTTAGGAATGGATGTTCTCATGGGCTGAGCGTGGAGAGATGAAGAAGGCCGTCTTTGGAATTTCAGCACACCCACACCAAAGATAAGATTGTTACAGTGTGTTCCCTCCCACAGGAAGATGTTGCCACAGTCGCTGCCGCTCACCATGAACTCGCTTTTTGGGCCATAAAAATAAAAAAAAAAACCGGCTTCTGGTGCTGCAGCAGGGTCTCCTCCCGGGCAGGCAGAGAGCACCGGCCTGCAGAACTTGCCCTCTTTTATAGATCAGAAACCACTGTTCGAGAAAGTACCACTGTTCAAATTTGCCAACTAGCATTGGCCAGGTACGTACTCTGTCAGAGGCAGTCTGTTGTCCATTTTTCTGCCAGTTATCATAACCCTTATGCTGTTTTCTTGCTGTGGAGTTATCTGGTAGAACAGGGGGGCCTGTTCCAGTCTGTCCTTGGCTAAATCAGTAAAAAGACGCTGCTCTTGTTTTGCTGGCTTGAAAGGCATTTTTTTTAGTCCTATGTGGGGGGAGAAGTCACAGAAGCATCCTGACAGCCCGTAGGCTCTGTGACAGCATTGGCTCGCGACAAGGGGTAATGTCTTTAAACTGGAAGAGGAGAAATTTAAATTAGACATTAGGAAGAAATTCTTTAGTGTGAGGGTGGTGAGACACTGGAACAGGTGGAACATTTTTGGACACTTGATCACATCATGGTGAAGGTATCTGCTGATTTTTCGAGCTTGGAATTCTCTGTTTCAGTCTGAAGAAATTGTGAGGGTGGTGAGGCCCTGGTCCAGGTTGCCCAGAGAAGCTGTGGCTGCCCCATCCCTGGAAGTGTTGAAGGGCAGGTTGGATGGGGCTTGGGGCAACCTGGTCTGGTGGGAGGTATCCCTGCCCATGCAGAGGTGAGTTGGACCTTGGAGGTCCCTTCCAACCCAAACCATTGTGTGATTCTATTATTTATAAGCTGGATTATAACAGGCCTAGTAGAATATCAACCCTCCCTTACTCCAGATAATGTAAATGTTCCTGTAATTGACTGGCAATTAACTAATAGTGTTGCAAAATGGAAGGTTGGATATTGCACCATTTGCTGTTTTTCCCCAAACTTTATCTTAAGATAAATTACAAGCATTTTGATCCTATTTTAGGAGAATGTTTTTAATAGCATGTCCAATGATCTTTGCCAACTTTGGTTAAAGGTCAGTCATCTGCTTTAAATTGTAAAAAGGGCTGTTTGTACATGCAGCAACTGGCAATGGCAGGAACAAATCAGTGAGCTTAAGAGACCCTGGGGAACTACAGGCTGGTCAGCCTCCCCTCAGTCCCTGTGAAGGTGATAGAGCAAATACTACATTTCCAAACATATTGAGGACAAAGTGACTGGGCATAGTCAGCATGGATTTACACTGGGAAAGTCATGTCTGACCAATGTAATCATCTTCTACAATTAAATTACTGCCTTGGTAGATGAGGGGAGAGGAGGGGATGTTGTTCACTTTGACTTTAGCAAAGCTTTCAATAGTGTTTTCTATAGCAACCTCATAGACGAAGAACCAGCCACGTGACCACTCCACACACACACACACACCCCCCCACATGCGCACACACTGTGGGATGGGGAGGAAAAAGGCCAACTAGAAGCTCATGGGTCAAGACAAAGGACAAGGAGGGTTCACTCACCTATTATGGTCACAGACAAAACAGACTCAGGGAAAAAATATCAATTTAATTTATCACAAATCAGGTGCACAAAGGACAAAAAGAAAGCAAAGAGCAGAGCTTACATCCTTTACTTTCTTCCCTGGCCCAAATTACTTTGTCCCCGATTTCTCTACCTCCTTCTCCCCAGCAGCACAGGGGGATGGGTTTTAGAGTCACTTCACAGTGTGTTGTTTTCTGCTGCTCCTTCCTCCTCAGGGGGAAGGATTCTTCCGAGTCCTCCCCTGCTCCTCCCATGGGAGAGAGTCCTTCCCGAACCCCTCTAACATGAGCCCTTCCCACGAGGTGCAGTCCCTCAGGAGCTGCTCCAGCATGGGCTGCCCAGAGTCACTGGCTGCTTCAGGAACCTCCCCTGGTGCGGGGTCCTCCATGGCTGCAGATCCAAGTCCATGGGCTACAGGTCTACATCTGCCCCACCGTGCACCTTTAGGGGATGCTCTGCCGTGCTTCTCCTCCATGGGGTGCAGGGAGACAGCCTGCTGTATTGCTGTGGGCTGCAGGGCACCTCCTCCCCCTTCTTCCTCACCAACCTCAGGATCTCCACTCCGGCACTGCTCTCACCTCTGCTCTCCAACTCAGCTCGCTATTCTTCTGCTCTCTGGTTTCCCCTTCTTTCATATGTTAATCGCAGAGGTGTATCTATTGTCTCTCTAATGGCTCGGCCTTGGCCAGCTGGTTTGGAGCTGGGGGAGCTATTCAGCTTCTTACAGGAGCCACCCCTGGGCCCCTCCACTGCTACCAAAAAACCCACCAAACCAAACCAGATTACCTCAAATAAATTAATTTTTAATTACCAATCTGTCCATGTTTAGCACTGAACTGACAATGAAACAAATGACAGGTGCTCTCTATTAACCCCTCTCCCTTCCCAGAAAGGGAAAGGAACGAGGATAAGGGAGAGAGGCTTAGGAGTTGGAAACTAAACTACACAACTTTAATGAAACAGTTGGGATGAAAAGGAAAATAATGAAATACACTGAATGACTGAAGCAGCACGCAACGGTTGCATTGAATGGATGTTGACACTGGTATCAAGACCAGATTTAGCAACACTGACAATGATGCACCAGGATTACTGGGGAGGGTCTTTTTACAGGGGCTTGCAGTGAGAGGTAATGGTTTTAAGCTGAAAGAAGAGAGATTTATGTTAGAGATCAGGCATAAATTCTTCAGTGTAAGGGTGGTGAGATGCTGGAACAGGCTGCCCAGAGATGCTGTGGGGGCTCCATCCCTGGAGGTGTTCAAAGGCAGGTTGGATGGGGCTCTGAGCAGCCTGTTCTAGTGAAAGGTGTCCCTGCCCATGCAGGGGAGTTGGAACTCGATGATTTTTAATATCCCTTCCAACTAAAAAAAATCTGTGATTACATAGTTTGCTGTCAGACATTCATGAACTTGGAGTTTTATTTTCCTGTTTTTTAAGCCATTAACATTTGAAGTCAGCTGAGTGTGGAGTATCTACACAATACTTATTGTGGTCTGTTATAGGTGAATCAGGAATTTAATTTGCTGATCAAATGTGAATGTATGTGGCTGAGGGTTAAGCTGCAATGTTTGTTAAATGTTTGTAGTTATGTTCTGTTATGTAATGGTTAATGTTGGAAGTTATACCTTGTTATTTAATGCCAAATGCTGACAGCCATATCAGGTAGATGGAACTATAAGTTATATAACCTTGGTGTACAGAACCATAAGTTATATAGCATCTTGATTGACTGCCCAAGTCCCAGAGAGTAGCAACAACAACACAGAGAATGGAATTTTCCGAGAGAGAGATAGACCCACCCCCCCCCCGAAACAGCAGGAAGAGTCTGAGAGAGGGGTGGCCCCCCCCCCGAAACAGTGGGAAGAGTCCAAGAGAGGGGTGGACCCCCCAAAAACAGCGGGAAAAGGATGGAATTTTCTGAGAGGGGTGGACCCCCCAAACGGCGGGAGAAAGAACTGTATAAAAGGGACCCCGCGCGGAGCCGCGGGCGCGCCGTTGGTAGAGCACAGACTCCCCGGTCGCCCAGCGCTGTTTATCTCGGCCTCCCAGCACTGTTTGCTCATTTATCTCAAATAAATTACTTAAATTCTAAATTATTTTTCTGGCTGATTATTGCCGATTACAATTTGGTGCCGTGACTCGGATACAGGCACTTTGGCCGGAGTTCCTGCCCCTGGGAGGGCGCCCCTGTCTTCGGACGGTCCCAGGGTCTGGAGCGGTTGAGCCAAATCCTGTATTCCGAACCGTGAGATAAGTGAGCAAAGAACTAAAAGATACTGCAGTTCCCCATAATTTTTGTGCACGAAGATCTGGACGGAAACTCGGGGAAGAGTACATAGCGGTAAGCGAATTCCGTTCGGTCAGGGAATACGGGTTCCCGGGGTGCGAATGAGTGAGACGTCCTATTAGGACGAAGCGAGTGTGGACCTTCTAGTAGTGCGGTTCTCATAGCTCGCGAGGGCGTGAGCCACGAATGAGGGGAAACAATTGGTGTGTGAAAGAAGGCACTTTTGGAAGATCAGTCCAGGGAGAGACTGATAGGTACCCTATAGGAAGATCAGTCCACGGAAGAGACTGATAGGTTAGTCCACGGAGAGACTAACAGACTAGTCCACGGAGAGGCTGATAGGTAGATCAGTCCATGGAAGAGACTGATAGGTTAGTCCACGGAGAGACTAACCGACTAGTTACGCGATAAGATCAGTACCGATAAGTAGATACCTGATAAGAAGATCAGTACTGATAAGTAGATACCCGATAGAAAGATCAGTCAGAGGATGGGACAGAAGTCAAGTAGAACTGATAGGAAGATCAGTTTCAAGGGAGGGTTGCCAGCTCTCCCTCCAGATAGTCCTTTAGGGCTAATGATAAAACATTGGGAAGATTGGCCCTATAGGAAAGAAAGGAGTAGAGAAAAAATGGTGCATTTTTGTATGGTAGTGTGGGGTGGAAGGCAGATTAGAAAAGATCATCTGTATTGGCCAGTATTTGGATCCTTTGAGGATTGGATATGCCAGGCTTTGAATATTTATGTTAACAGCAAGGAACCTCATAGCCTGGAAGAAAGCGAGTATGCAAGTTTGTGGATTCGATCAGATACTAGAACTTTTTTGTATACCCTGCGAGGGGGAGAGGGTACAAAGAAAAAGAATAAGAAATTGGAGGAATCACTACTAATGACATTGTTATAGATTGTGGCCCAATAATTGACAGGAACCAGTCCAATTAATCAAATTAGTTTATTAAGCAAGCGGCAGCAAGCAAAACAGCGCTGGGCGGCCAGGGGAGTCTTTGCTCCGCCAACGGTGCACACCCACTTCCCGAAAGTAGCTGATTATATACTCTTCTGGTTCCCGTATGTGTGTCATTCCTGGTATATTCTGTGTCTGAGCGACGTGTTGCTAGGGGGTCGGTCTTATCCCGCCTCCTGGTGGTCGTGAGGCTGAAGGCTCCTCATCTTCATCAGTGTCCTATGGGTGACCCTTTACAGCTTATCGCACAACTTAGCTCTTCCCTTTGAAGTGTTAAAGCACACCAGATGCCTGTGATTTAGGTATGTGAAGTGTCAAAGCACACCAGATATCTGTGATTTAGGTATGTGAAGTGTCAAAACATTGTAATTTTTCACCAGCCTTTAAGAAAGCCTGATTTGATTAACAAACAGGATTTTATTTATTACAATCCCTCCTTTTTCTTTTACCATTTTGTTCATCAAATCTTTGGAGTTCAGGTGACTTAAAGCTAATGTTTCTTCCATTGCTGATTCCTTATCTAATGGCTCGTATTTAGCCCTGATAAGCATTAAATGGGCAGCTTCCAGTCTGCCCTTTACAATTTCAATTACTTTGTTCAATATACAAGGGCCAAATGTTAATCCCAAGATTAACAGTATCATGGGTCCCGCGATGGTAGACAATAGCGTAGTCATCCATGGGGAATAATTGAACCAAGATTCATACCAACTTTGCTGTGCTTCTCTTTCTTTCTTTTTTCTAATCCTTCTCGTAGTTTTGTCATGGTGTCTCTAACTACTCCAGTGTGATCTGCATATATGCAGCATTCCTCATCTAGAGCAACACACAACCCCCCTTGCTGTGCAAACAATAAGTCCAATCCTCAACGGTTTTGTAATGCTACTTCTGGAGCACGCGGCAGCGCAGAGCAGAGAGCGGCAGCGGCACCGGCAGCGGTGGGAGCTGTTCCTTTAGATTGCTGAGGATTTGAGAGGGAGCCGGGCTTCCTGGAGACGGTGAAGCCGGGGCAGAGCCAGGAGACCCGAGTCTGAGCGGGAATCCTGAGAGAAAAGGGAGGCTGACGTGGCAGGAGGCGTGGCTGTGAACGGCGGCAAGGTTTAAAAAGCGGCCATTTGGCAGCCTCCTCTGAGCACGCGGCAGCGCAGAGCAGAGAGCGGCAGCTAGCCATCACAGGAAGTGGCGCGAGGGCAGGCAGGGAGCAGTGGGTGCCTCATAGCAAGACAGGCAAACTAGTAGCTAGATAGATCATGGTCGCAACGCGCCCGAAAACCATAGTGAAGAAGAATGTGGGGACTCAGACAGAGCTCCCAAGCAGGCACGCAGCCGTGCAGGTCTCTGGCTGCAGTGAATGCCTGTGCCTGACACTGGTATCGGAGGGAGACAGTGAGAACACGTGTGTGCGGTGTGAACAAGTAAACGATCTCCTCAGGCAGGTGGTTGAACTGACAGAGGAGGTTGAAAGACTACGGACCATTAGAGAGTGTGAGAGAGAAATAGACTGGTGGAGTTGTACCCTGAGGCAGGGGCAGATGCAAGAGGTTGAGGAGGTTGAGAAAGTGACGGATCCCCTCCCCTCCTGTCACCAGACAGAAGCAGAGGACTTAAGAGATATGAAGGAATGGAAGGAGGTCCGACCTCGTAGAGGCAAGAAAAAATCCTCCCAATCTCTTCCGCCCTCCCAATTGCCCTTGAACAATAGATATGAGGCCTTAGAAATTCAGGGACAGGAAAATGAAGTTGAAGGAGTAGACTTATCTAATGAAGCACCTAGGACTTGTCAGTCACCCCGAGTCCTTAGGACTTCTTCAATCAAGAAGGAAAGGAGAGTAATTGTGGTGGGCGACTCCCTTCTGAGGGGAACAGAAGGGCCCATCTGTCGACCGGACCCATCCCACAGGGAGGTCTGTTGCCTCCCTGGGGCTCGGATTAGGGATGTTAAAAGGAAACTCCCTAATCTTGTAGAGTCCTCCGATTACTACCCACTGCTGATTTTTCAGGTTGGCAGTGATGAAAACATTACACAAAATGTAAGGGCAATGAAGAGAGACTTCAGGGCCCTGGGACGGCTAGTTAGGGGGTCTGGAGCGCAAGTAGTGTTTGCCTCCATTCCTCCTGCAAGAATGGGTGGGGAGGTAAATAGGAAGAGTTTACAGGTCAACGAATGGCTAAGAGACTGGTGCCAAAGGCAGGGCTTTGGTTTTTTTGATCATGGGCTGATATATGAGACACCTGGCCTGATGGTGGCAGGTGGGATGCACTTGTCCCAGAGGGGGAAGAGGCTTTTGGGGCAGGACTTAGCAGGGCTCATCGAGAGGGCTTTAAACTAGGCGTGATGGGGGAAGGGGAGAAAACTGAGTCTGTTAGGGACAAGCCCAAGAGGAACACACCAGGGCCCGAAGGCAGGTGGTCTGAGGAGGATTTGGTCCCACCAGAGTGCTCTGTTTGCTTCCTGAAATGCCTGTATGCTAATGCACGCAGTATGGGGAATAAGCAGGAAGAGTTAGAGGTCTGTGTACGGGCTAAGGGTTATGATCTGGTAGCAATAACAGAGACATGGTGGGACAGCTCACATGACTGGAATGTGGTCATGGATGGTTATGTGCTCTTTAGGAAAGATAGGGCGGTGAAGCGAGGTGGTGGAGTTGCTCTTTATGTGAGAGAGCAACTAGAATGCATTGAGTTTTGTGCAGGGGCCGATGAGGGGCAAGTTGAAAGTCTGTGGGTAAGAATTAAGGGGCAGGCTGGTGTGGGTGATACAGTTGTGGGGATCTACTACAGACCTCCAGATCAAGATGAGGAAGTTGATGAGGCTTTCTACAGGCAGTTGAAAGCAGCCTCACAACTACAGGCCCTAGTCCTCATGGGAGATTTTAACTACCCCGATATCTGCTGGAAGACTTACACAGCCAGCCTTTCACAGTCTAGGAGGTTCCTCCAGTGCATTGACGATAACTTCTTAATGCAAATGGTGGACAAGCCAACTAGAAGAGGAGCGCTCTTGGATCTTGTATTAACTAACAAGGAGGGCCTTGTTGAAGCAGTGGTGGTCAATGGCAGCCTTGGCTGCAGTGATCACGAGATGGTGGAGTTCAGGATCCTGTGTGGAAGGAACAGAATACCCAGCAGGATCAGAACCCTGGACTTCCACAAAGCAAACTTTGGCCTCCTTAATCAACTGTTAAGGGAAATCCCATGGGACAGGGAGCTAGAAGGTAAAGGGGCTCAAGATAGCTGGTCAACATTCAAGGACCACTTCTTGCGAGCACAGGATCAGAGCATCCCAATGGTTAGGAAATCTAGTAAGGGAGCTAGGAGACCTGCATGGTTAAAAAAGGAACTACTGGGCAAACTCAAGTGGAAGAGGAAAATCTACAGATCATGGAAGGAGGGGCTGGTCACTTGGGAGGAATATAGGTCTGTTGTCAGAGGATGTAGGGAGGCAATTAGGAAAGCTAAGGCCTCCTTGGAACTTAACCTTGCAAGTCAGGTTAAGGATAATAGAAAGGGCTTTTTCAAATACATAGCTAACAAATCTAACACTAGAGGCAATATTGGCCCTCTGATGAACGAGGTGGGAGCCCTGGTGACAGAGGATATAAAGAAGGCAGAGGTGCTGAATGCCTTCTTTGCCTCTGTCTTTACTCCTGCAGGCTTTCCCCATGAGCCCCAGATTCATATAGCCCCAGAAGAAGTCAAGATAGAGGAGGAGTTTGTCCAGGTAGATGAGGATTGGGTTAGGGATCAGTTGAGTAATCTGGACATCCATAAATCGATGGGTCCGGATGGAATGCACCCAAGGGTGCTGAGGGAGCTGGCAGAGGTCATTGCTAGTCCACTCTCCATCATCTTCGGTAAGTCATGGGTAACAGGAGAGGTGCCTGAGGACTGGAGGGTAGCAAATGTCACTCCAGTCTACAAGAAGGGCAAGAAGGAGGACCCGGGTAACTATAGACCGGTCAGCCTCACCTCCATCCCTGGAAAGGTGATGGAACAACTTGTTCTTGTCACTATCTCCAGGCATATCAAGGATATGGGGGTCATCAAGAGCAGTCAGCATGGTTTTACCAAGGGTAAATCATGTTAGACTAACCTCATAGCCTTCTATGAGGAAATTACTAGGTGGATAGATGATGGTAGAGCGGTAGATGTGGTATACCTTGATTTCAGTAAAGCATTTGACACCGTCTCTCACAGCATCCTTGTAGATAAGTTGATCAGGTATGGGTTTGGTGATCAGGTAGTGAGATGGATCAAGAACTGGTTGAAAGGAAGAAGTCAGAGAGTTGTAGTCAATGGGGCAGAATCTGGTTGGAGGTGTGTGACCAGTGGAGTCCCTCAGGGGTCGGTACTGGGACCGGTGTTGTTCAACATCTTCATCAACGACCTGGATGAGGGTATAGAATGTACCCTCAGCAAGTTTGCTGATGACACTAAGCTGGGAGGAGTGGCTGACACACCAGAAGGCTGTGCTGCCATTCAGAGGGACTTAGACAGGCTGGAGAGTTGGCGGGGAGAAACATGATGAAGTTCAACAAGGGCAAGTGTAGAGTTCTGCATTTGGGGAAGAAAAACACCATGCACCAGTACAGGTTGGGGGCTGACCTGCTGGAGAGCAGTGTAGGAGAAAGGGACCTGGGAATCCTGGTAGACAGGAGGATGACCATGAGCCAGCAATGTGCCCTTGTGGCCAAGAAGGCCAACGGCATCCTGGGGTGCATTAGAAAGGGTGTGGTTAGTAGGTCAAGAGAGGTTCTCCTACCTCTTTATTCTGCATTGGTGAGGCCGCATCTGGAGTATTGTGTCCAGTTCTGGGCCCCTCAGTTCAAGAAGGACAGGGATCTGCTTGAGAGAGTCCAGCGCAGAGCGACAAAGATGATTAAGGGAGTAGAACATCTCCCTTATGAGGAGAGGCTGAGGGAGCTGGGTCTCTTTAGCTTGGAGAAAAGGAGACTGAGGGGTGACCTCATTAATGTTTACAAATACGTAAAGGGTGAGTGTCAGGGAGATGGAGTTAGGCTTTTCTCAGTGATGACCAGTGATAGGACAAGGGGTAATGGGTGGAAATTGGAGCATAGGAGGTTCAAGGTGAATATGCGAAAAAAATTTTTTACTGTGAGAGTGACAGAGCACTGGAACAGGCTGCCCAGGGAGGTTGTGGAGTCTCCTTCACTGGAGTCATTCAAAACCCACCTGGATGCGTTCTTGTGTGATGTGCTCTAGGTGACCCTGCTCTAGCAGGGGGGGTTGGACTAGATGATCTTTGAGGTCCCTTCCAACCCCTAAGATTCTATAATTCTATGATTCTATGATTCTATGATTCTATGATTCTGATAAGGATCTCAGGGAGGCTTCTAAAGCACTAATAGATTTCTCTACTTTTTCTAGGTCTTCATCTACAGCTGCTCTAAGGGAATTGAATTGTTGATTTTGTTGAATTAAGGAGGCTGTCCCTGTGACTCCAGTTGCACCTAAAGCTACCAGGGTGGCTACTGTTAGGGCTGTAAAGGGTTCTCGTTTATTCAAATGATGTTTTGGGACTGTTTGATATTCATAGGCAAATTCCTCTGGGTGATATATAATTTTAGGAACTAATAACACTTGGATACAATAATCCTGGCTTTCATTGAATAATTTCAGCGATAAGCAAGGAGTTACTCCAATGGAGGAGCAGACCCATTTGGTATTCTTTGCTGGTAATAACCAGTCAGCTGGTGGTTTCCTATTTGAGGGGATCATGGCTTTACACAAGTGCTTCTTATTGTGGGGCATGTTCCCAATACACCTCCCCTGCCTGGTTACTTGAGCCAATGTAATTCCCTGGCTCTGACTGGTTTCCTTTTTCCACAGACATTGTGAGGGGTTTGACCCATTGATTCATTTAGGGTTAGCTGTGTTGCCTTCAGAAAGGCAAGGCGACCTGGTTCAGGAACGGCACGGCGACCAACCCCTGGTCGCTCGGTCCATATGCACACAGACACCAATGTGGTGGATGACAAAATGGCCTTTATTGCCATGCGGCATGGCATTATATAGCTTGAGTAATGTCACATCCGTTTGCTTACATCACAGTCTATACACTATTGGCTGTCCCGGGGGGGGGGGAGGGCCCTGTCTTTCCATACAGCACGAGATCTTCCGGCCACCAGACCCTGGCTACATTTCCCCCCTCCCTATGCATAATTAAATTGGCTAAATATAACAGTCCTAAAAAAATACATGTATAAAAATCCTAGATATAAAACATCCTGTTCCTATCTTAAACTTTATAGCAATCTTAAAAAATTTAAATGTACAACGATCTCAAAAATATATACTGTAAACTTGAATAGAAAAATACAAGGCATGTTGAACAGGAGGTAGTTTGGGGGTAACAGGGTATAAAAATATTCCTAGAGCAATTGTTGGCGCTCTACCAACATGATGTTAACTGTCTCTAACCGGCTCCTGACAAATGACACGAGTCTGTTCAGTATGCAGGGTCCAAAGATTAATGCTATCATGATCATTGTGATCGGCCCCATCAAGGTAGATATCAAGGTGTTCAGCCATGGTGAATGGTTGAACCATGATGCAAACCAATCTTGTTGTGCCTCTCTTTCTCTTTTCCGTTTTTCCAATCCCTCTCGCAATTTGGCCATAGTGTCCCTCACGATTCCAGTGTGGTCCGCGTATACGCAGCATTCTTCCACTAGTGCAGCACACACTCCCCCTTGTTGTAAAAACATAAGGTCTAACCCTCTCTGATTTTGCAACACAACTTCAGATAATGATCTAAGTGATTGTTCTAAGGCACTTATTGATTGTTCAATTCTTGCCAGGTCTTCATCTACTGCTGTCCTCAAGGCACTAAATTCTTTATTTTGTTGGACCAATGATGCCACTCCTGTACCTACTCCCACACTTCCTAGGATCATTAGAGTAGCTATTGTTATTGCTGTAAAAGGCTCTTGTTTTAACAGATGGTGTTCTGGGGTAATTAGAGAGTCATAGACGAAGTCTCCGGGGTGATAAAAGATTTTTGGGACTATAGTTGCCTGGACGCAATATTCTGAGGACCCGTCAAATTTGTCCAACAACAAGCAAGGTGTAACTCCCATAATAGAACAAACCCACTTGGAATTGGTGACTGGTACTAACCACTTTGCAGGGATTTTACCTTGTATCATATTAATACACAGTTGTTTTTTGTGCTTTGGGACTTTACCTATACATATGCCACTTCCCACCACCTGTGCTAGTGTAATCCCTTGCTTTTCTATGTTCCAGTTACATTGAGCCGGATTTGTACTATTTACCCATATGGGTGTGTTGCTGACTCCTATGGCCTCATAAAAGGGTGGTTTTACTCCATAACACAGCCAGCAGTGCTCCGTGAGATTCGGGTTGGTTTTGTTCAGCACTTGGTAGCTAGCTTGTATCATTTTCCAAAGAGGGTTCCTATCGATGATTTTGGTGGTCTGTGTCGTTAAGGGTGTGATGGCTTCGGTTGTGGGTATTCGTGGGTTAAGAACCGGGTTAGGCCCGACTGCTTGGGGTGCTTGTGGTATAAGCTTGATAATTTTTATCACCCTTCCTGGATCTGTGCCACCGTAGTGAAGAAATACTGACCACTTTTTCCCTATAGCCCATCCCGCATCATTTGGATGTAAGATTTCCAACTTCAAATGGGTGCAAGTATATTTGCCTCTACGATATATCACTCCATCCACCACAAAATTTGGATGTTTACACCCATGTGGTCCCCAGGTTACCCGCAAAAATTTGTCATCTGTCTCCGGTTTCCATCCATCACTTGTTACAATTGTCTCACATCCCCAATACCCACAAAAATAATATCCTGGATAGTTGCAATAGCTCTTTCCTGGGTTTGAGCTGGGGCACCAATATGTTCCCCATATTGGTTTCCATGATGGTTCACATCCGGGTTTATTGATTAGTGCTGACCCGGGGAATAAGTCACCAACTGTTACCATAAAAGTCGGGGTACCTGCTGTTAAGTTTTCCTTTATCAATTTGTCAGGGTCTTGTAGGACCCACCTGAATGGACGATGGGGGTGGTACTCTGGTTCTGCCTGTCCTTTAGTGACTAGCCCTAGAATCAAGATTACACAAATACATTGTAGCCTCCTCCCACGGGGGTGTCACCTTTTGACTCAGGTCCGACAACAATGCTCTCGATCCCCTCCCCCTCCCATCCAGGTAGGGAAGGAGAGAGAGAAAAAGAGAGAGACTTGGCTGGATTGAAAACTAAACTACACAACTTTAATTAAAACACTAATGAATCACACAAGAAAATATATACAATTATATACAGATATATTCAGATATGGGCAAAAGCCTCTCACCTCCCCCCACCCCCAGCAACTCCCACAGCACTCCCCTGAACTGGAAAGAGTCCCGAGGAATCCCGGAGCCGCTGCTGGAGAAAGCAGAGAGTTCTGAGGGTCAGGAGAGCTCGAGCCTAAGGGTCGACGGTGATGGATGAACAGAGTCCTCCCCGAACGCCGGCCATGGATGGAAGAGAGGGCGAGAAGAAGGAGGAAGCTGTCTTCTAAGATCTCTGACCTTCCTTTTTGCTTACGTAGATATATGGAATGGAATATCTCTGGCCAATTTTGCTGTCTGTCTAACTCAGCCTCCCACGGGGGGGTCAGAGATCTCCCCATAGTGTCTGAGCCGGCGGAGTGAAGGTGTAACCTTGAAACCTCAGTAGTTAGAAAAACATTCCACTGTCTTATCAGCCTAGCAGAACACACAGTTGCTAGTTAAAAGAAAGCTTACTGAAGGAAAAAAAAATCAGTGAAAAGAAAAATTGGCTTAATCCTGGCTCAAACCAGGACATTCCACCCCTTATTCCATACCATATATTACATACAGGCTCTATACTTTATCAGCTGTCAAATTAAGGATTCTCTCCCAAAGTCAGATTACCTTGAGGTACATATTGTACTTCACCATCCTCCATCATCACACACCAGGTATGTCCAGGCCCCTGAGCAAAAGCAATACCCCTGACAGGTTTACCTTTGCCTGAAGCAGGATAGACCCAAACCCTTTTACCCAGCAGGTTTCTTTCACATACCACAGGGACTTTATCCCCATCTGCAGTATGC
>NC_008540.1:0-17037 GCF_020740795.1 Apus apus
GTCCCTGTAGCTTAACCCAAAGCATGGCACTGAAGATGCCAAGACGGTTGCCTCCCATGCACCCAAGGACAAAAGACTTAGTCCTAACCTTACCGTTAATTCTTGCTAAACATATACATGCAAGTATCCGCGCTCCAGTGTAAATGCCCTCGGTGCCTTACTAAGACCCGAGGAGCGGGCATCAGGCACACCCACAGTCGTAGCCCAAGACGCCTTGCTCAGCCACGCCCCCACGGGTACTCAGCAGTAATTAACATTAAGCAATAAGTGTAAACTTGACTTAGTTATAGCAATCCCCAGGGTTGGTCAATCTTGTGCCAGCCACCGCGGTCACACAAGAAACCCAAATTAACCGTAATACGGCGTAAAGCGTGACATTATGCTATCCCTCTAACTAGGATCAAAATACAACTAAGCTGTCATAAGCTCATGATGTACCCAAAATCAACCTGAAAACGATCCCAGCCCCAACGATCTATTAACCGTCACGAAAGCTAGAATACAAACTGGGATTAGATACCCCACTATGCCTAGCCCTAAATCTTGATACTTCCCCCACACAAAGTATTCGCCCGAGAACTACGAGCACAAACGCTTAAAACTCTAAGGACTTGGCGGTGCCCCAAACCCACCTAGAGGAGCCTGTTCTGTAATCGATAACCCACGATACACCCGACCACTCCTTGCCAAAGCAGCCTACATACCGCCGTCGCCAGTTCACCTCCCCTGAGAGAGCAACAGTGAACATAATAGTCCTACCCGCTAACAAGACAGGTCAAGGTATAGCCTATGGAGTGGAAGAAATGGGCTACATTTTCTAGAATAGAAAACCACGGAAAGAGATATGAAATCACCTCTGGAAGGCGGATTTAGCAGTAAAGAAGGATAATAAAGCCACCTTTAAACTGGCCCTGGGGCACGTACATACCGCCCGTCACCCTCCTCAAAAGCTACAACACCCAACATACCTAATTTCCTAACTAGCTAAAGATGAGGTAAGTCGTAACAAGGTAAGTGTACCGGAAGGTGTACTTAGCATACCAAGACGTAGCTATAACAAAAGCATTCAGCTTACACCTGAAAGATATCTGCAACACCACACAGATCGTCTTGAAGCCCAATACCTAGCCCAACCACCATAAACTAAATCAAACCAAAAAAATTCACTTCCAGACTAAACTAAAACATTTTTGTAGCTTAGTATAGGCGATAGAAAAGCTTGTATGGCGCAATAGCGAGACTCGTACCGTAAGGGAAAGGTGAAATAACAATGAAAACTTTAAGCAAAAAATAGCAAAGATCAACCCTTGTACCTTTTGCATCATGGTTTAGCAAGAACAACCAAGCAAAACGACCTTAAGCTTGCCCCCCCGAAACCCAAGCGAGCTACTAGCAAGCAGCTACCCCTGAGCGAACCCGTCTCTGTTGCAAAAGAGTGGGACGACTTGTTAGTAGAGGTGAAAAGCCTACCGAGCTGGGTGATAGCTGGTTGCCTGTGAAACGAATTTAAGTTCACTCTTAATCCCCCTCCACGGCATACAACCTATACCTCCATGTAGTAGATCAAGAGCTATTTAAAGGAGGTACAGCTCCTTTAAAAAAGAACACAACCTCCCCCAGCGGATAACCACCTCACACATCACCAACCTGTGGGCCTTAAAGCAGCCACCAACAAAGAATGCGTCAAAGCTCCAATCCAAAAAAATCTAAAAACAATACGACTCCCTCATCCATAACAGGCTAACCTATCACAATAGGAGAATTAATGCTAAAACGAGTAACCATAGGGTAACCCCTCTAAGGCGTAACTTACATTATTTATTATTAACAGACACCCATAATACTACATCCTAACAAGACCAAGTATTGACCCTTACCCTGTTAACCCAACTCAGGAGCGCCTATCAGAAAGATTAAAATCTGTAAAAGGAACTAGGCAAACAAGAGACCCGACTGTTTACCAAAAACATAGCCTTCAGCTCAACAAGTATTGAAGGTGATGCCTGCCCAGTGACACTACGTTCAACGGCCGCGGTATCCTAACCGTGCAAAGGTAGCGCAATCAATTGTCTCATAAATCGAGACTTGTATGAATGGCTAAACGAGGCCTCAACTGTCTCTTACAGATAATCAGTGAACTGATCTTCCTGTGCAAAAGCAGGAATAATTACATAAGACGAGAAGACCCTGTGGAACTTAAAAATCAGCAGCCACCCTGCCAAACTCAAACCTACCAGGCCCACTAAACCCCTACAGCAAACACTGGCTCGCATTTTTTGGTTGGGGCGACCTTGGAGAAAAATAGAACCTCCAAAAACAAGACCATACCTCTTATCCAAGAGCAACACCTCGACGTACAAACAGTAACCAGACCCAGTACAACTGAGCAATGAACCAAGCTACCCCAGGGATAACAGCGCAATCTCCCCCAAGAGCCCATATCGACAGGGAGGTTTACGACCTCGATGTTGGATCAGGACATCCTAATGGTGCAGCCGCTATTAAGGGTTCGTTTGTTCAACGATTAACAGTCCTACGTGATCTGAGTTCAGACCGGAGCAATCCAGGTCGGTTTCTATCTATGACTAACTTTCCCTAGTACGAAAGGACCGGGAAAGTGAGGCCAATACGACAAGCACGCCTTCCCTATAAGTAATGTACCCAACTAAATTACCAAAAGGACATCCACCCCACACCACTGCCCTAGAAAAGGGCCGCTAGCGTGGCAGAGCTCGGCAAATGCAAAAGGCTTAAGCCCTTTACCCAGAGGTTCAAGTCCTCTCCCTAGCTTCCCCCACCATGAATCACTCGCCTCTCCTAACCTATCTAACCATATCCCTTTCCTATGCTATCCCAATCTTAATCGCTGTAGCTTTTCTCACACTAGTAGAACGAAAAGTCCTAAGTTACATGCAAGCTCGCAAAGGTCCAAACATTGTAGGACCCTTCGGACTCCTACAACCCGTAGCAGATGGAGTAAAGCTGTTTATCAAAGAACCAGTACGCCCCTCTACATCCTCTCCACTCCTATTCATCATAACCCCTATACTCGCCCTCCTACTAGCTATCACAATCTGAATTCCCCTGCCCCTTCCATTTCCCCTTACAGACCTAAACCTCGGCCTCCTATTCCTCCTAGCTATATCAAGCCTAGCAGTTTACTCAATCCTATGATCAGGATGAGCCTCAAACTCAAAATATGCCCTAATCGGAGCATTACGAGCAGTAGCACAAACCATCTCCTACGAAGTTACACTAGCAATCATCCTACTATCAGTAATTATACTAAGCGGAAACTATACCTTAAATACTCTAGCCACAACCCAAGAACCCCTATACCTAATCTTCTCCTCCTGGCCCTTAGCAATGATATGGTATATCTCAACCCTTGCTGAAACAAACCGAGCCCCCTTCGACCTTACTGAAGGGGAATCTGAATTAGTATCCGGATTCAATGTAGAATACGCTGCGGGCCCATTCGCATTATTCTTCCTAGCCGAATACGCCAACATTATACTAATAAACACTCTAACCGCTATCCTATTCCTAAATCCAAGCTCCCTCAACTCCTCCACTGAGCTATTTCCAATCATCCTCGCCTCAAAAACCCTCCTACTTTCCTCAGGCTTCCTATGGATCCGCGCCTCATACCCTCGATTCCGTTATGACCAACTCATACACCTACTATGAAAAAACTTTTTACCACTAACACTAGCACTTTGTCTCTGACACACCAGCATGCCAATCTGCTATGCAGCCCTTCCTCCTCATTCAAGGAAATGTGCCTGAATGTTAAAGGGTCACTATGATAAAGTGAACATAGAGGTACACCAACCCTCTCATTTCCTAGTAACCTAAACCTTAGAAAAGTAGGAATTGAACCTACACAAAAGAGATCAAAACTCTTCATACTTCCCTTATATTATTTCCTAGTAGGGTCAGCTAACTAAAGCTATCGGGCCCATACCCCGAAAATGATGGTTTAACCCCTTCCTCTACTATCCCTAATGAATCCCTACGCCAAACTAATTTTCACCATAAGCCTACTCTTAGGTACAACCATAACAATCTCCAGCAACCACTGAATAATAGCCTGAACAGGGCTAGAAATCAACACCCTAGCCATTATTCCCCTCATCGCAAAACACCACCACCCACGAGCTATCGAAGCTGCAATCAAATATTTCCTTACCCAAGCAGCCGCCTCAACACTACTCCTATTCTCAAGTACAATCAATGCTTGGTCCTCTGGACAATGAGACATCACCCAATTAAACCACCCCATCGCATGTACACTATTAACAACAGCAATTGCAATAAAACTCGGATTAGTCCCATTCCACTTCTGATTTCCAGAAGTACTCCAAGGATCTTCACTCACAACTGCAATACTTTTATCAACAGTAATGAAGTTCCCCCCAATCACGATCCTCTTCATAACATCCCCCTCACTAAACCCAACCCTCCTCTCCATTATAGCAATCGCCTCAACTGCCCTGGGAGGTTGAATAGGACTAAACCAAACACAAGTCCGAAAAATCCTAGCCTTCTCATCCATTTCTCACCTCGGATGAATAGCCCTCATTCTCATTTACAACCCCAAACTAACCTTACTAACATTTTACGTGTATTGCCTAATAACTATCACCGTCTTCCTTACTCTAAATACAACAAAAACACTCAAACTGTCCACAATAATAACCTCCTGAACAAAAACCCCCACACTAAATGCAACCCTAATAATAACCCTTCTGTCCTTAGCCGGTCTCCCACCCCTAACAGGTTTCCTACCCAAATGACTCACCATCCAAGAACTAACCAAGCAAGAAATAACCTCAGCAGCTACACTCATCGCAATTCTTTCCCTACTAGGACTGTTCTTTTACCTACGCCTTGCGTACTACTCAACAATTACACTCCCACCCAACCCCACAAACCACATAAAACAGTGGCACTTCTACAAACCAACAAACACCCTCATCCCCATCCTTACCTCACTCTCTGCTCTTCTCCTCCCCCTGTCCCCCATAATCCTCACCATTACTTAGAAGCTTAGGATAACCTAAACCGGAGGCCTTCAAAGCCTCAAATAAGAGTTAAACCCTCTTAGTTTCTGCTAAGACCCGCAGGACATTAACCTGCATCTCCTGAATGCAACCCAGATGCTTTAATTAAGCTAGGACCTTCCCTAGACGGGTGGGCCTCGATCCCACAATCTCCTAGTTAACAGCTAGGTGCCCGAAACCAGCAGGCCTCCATCTACAAGACTCCGGTACACTCTCAATGCACATCAATGAGCTTGCAACTCACCATGAACTTCACTACAGAGTCGATAAGAAGAGGAATTAAACCTCTGTGAAAAGGACTACAGCCTAACGCTTTAACATTCAGCCATCTTACCTGTGACCTACATTAACCGATGATTATTCTCAACAAACCACAAAGACATTGGCACCCTATACCTAATCTTTGGAGCATGAGCCGGCATAGTCGGAACTGCCCTCAGCCTACTTATCCGAGCAGAACTTGGGCAACCAGGAACTCTCCTAGGAGATGACCAAATCTACAACGTCATTGTAACTGCTCACGCTTTCGTCATAATCTTCTTCATAGTCATGCCTATCATAATCGGAGGATTTGGAAACTGACTAGTACCCCTCATAATCGGTGCACCCGACATAGCATTCCCCCGAATAAACAACATAAGCTTCTGATTACTTCCTCCATCATTCCTACTCCTCCTAGCCTCCTCAACAGTAGAAGCAGGAGCAGGAACAGGCTGAACCGTATACCCTCCCCTAGCAGGTAACTTAGCTCACGCAGGAGCATCAGTAGACCTCGCCATCTTCTCCCTCCACCTAGCAGGTGTCTCCTCCATCCTAGGTGCAATTAACTTCATCACCACCGCTATCAACATAAAACCCCCTGCCCTTTCACAATATCAAACACCCCTATTCGTATGATCCGTCCTCATCACCGCCGTCCTACTACTCCTCTCCCTCCCCGTTCTTGCCGCCGGCATTACTATACTCTTAACTGACCGCAACCTAAACACCACATTCTTCGACCCAGCTGGAGGAGGAGACCCAATCCTATACCAACACCTATTCTGATTCTTTGGCCACCCGGAGGTCTACATCCTAATCCTACCCGGCTTCGGAATCATCTCACATGTAGTAGCATACTACGCGGGTAAAAAAGAACCATTCGGCTACATAGGCATAGTATGAGCCATGTTATCAATCGGATTCCTAGGCTTCATCGTATGAGCCCACCACATATTTACCGTAGGAATAGACGTAGACACTCGAGCCTACTTTACATCCGCCACCATAATCATTGCCATTCCTATCGGAATCAAAGTCTTCAGCTGACTAGCAACCTTACACGGTGGGACAATTAAATGAGACCCACCTATGCTATGAGCCCTAGGCTTTATCTTCCTATTTACTATTGGAGGCCTAACCGGCATCATTCTAGCAAACTCCTCCCTAGACATTGCCCTACACGATACATACTACGTAGTAGCACACTTCCACTACGTACTCTCGATGGGAGCCGTCTTTGCCATTCTAGCCGGATTCACTCACTGATTCCCCCTATTCACAGGCTACACCCTCCACCAAACATGATCCAAAGCTCACTTCGGAGTCATATTTGCAGGAGTCAACTTAACCTTCTTCCCTCAGCACTTCCTAGGCCTTGCCGGAATACCACGCCGATACTCAGACTATCCTGATGCCTATACCCTATGAAACACCCTATCCTCCATCGGCTCCCTAATCTCAATGACCGCCGTTATCATACTAATATTCATCATCTGAGAAGCATTCGCATCTAAACGTAAAGTTCTACAACCAGAACTTACCGCTACAAACATCGAATGAATCCACGGCTGCCCACCTCCATACCACACATTCGAAGAACCCGCTTTCGTACAAATCCAAGAAAGGAAGGAATCGAACCCTCATATGATGGTTTCAAGCCAACCGCATTACACCACTTATGCTTCTTTCTTATGAGGTGTTAGTAAACTAATTACATAGCCTTGTCAAGACTAAATCACGAGTGAAAACCCCGTACATCTCACTATGGCCAACCACTCACAACTCGGGTTCCAAGACGCATCATCCCCAATCATAGAAGAATTAGTAGAATTCCACGACCATGCCCTAATAGTCGCGCTAGCAATCTGTAGCTTAGTTCTTTACCTACTTACTCTCATATTAATAGAAAAACTATCCTCAAACACCGTAGATGCACAAGAAGTAGAACTCATCTGAACAATCCTACCAGCCATCGTCCTCATCCTCCTTGCGCTCCCATCCCTACAAATCCTTTACATAATAGACGAAATCGATGAACCCGACCTAACTCTAAAAGCCATCGGACATCAATGATACTGATCATACGAATACACAGACTTCAAAGATCTTACATTCGACTCATACATAATCCCCACCACAGAACTACCACCAGGCCACTTCCGACTACTAGAAGTCGACCACCGCGTTGTCATTCCCATAGAATCCCCAATCCGTATCATCGTCACTGCAGGAGACGTCCTACACTCCTGGGCAATCCCCACTCTGGGAGTAAAAACCGACGCCATTCCAGGTCGACTAAACCAAACATCATTTATCACTACCCGACCAGGAATCTTCTACGGTCAATGCTCAGAAATCTGCGGAGCTAACCACAGCTACATACCTATTGTAGTAGAATCTACCCCCCTTGCCCACTTCGAGAGCTGATCCTCATTATTATCATCCTAATCATTAGGAAGCTATGCAACAGCGCTAGCCTTTTAAGCTAGAAAGAGAGGTTCATCCACCTCCCTAATGACATGCCACAACTCAACCCTAACCCATGATTCTTCATTATACTACTATCATGACTTACCTTCACACTAATCATTCAACCTAAACTCCTATCATTCCCCCCCACTAACCCCCCTTCAAACAAAACCACAGCCCACACCAAAACCACCCCCTGAACCTGACCATGAACCTAAGCTTCTTCGATCAATTCATAAGCCCTCATCTACTAGGAATCCCACTAATCCTCCTCTCTACATTATTCCCAGCCCTCCTCCTCCCCACACCAGGAAACCGATGAATTACTAACCGACTTTCCACCTTACAATCATGATCCCTTCACCTAATTGCAAAACAACTTATAACTCCACTAAACAAAAACGGCCATAAATGAGCCCTTATCCTAACATCACTAATGACACTCCTCCTCATAATTAACCTCCTAGGCTTACTACCTTACACATTCACCCCAACTACCCAACTATCTATAAACATAGCCCTCGCCTTCCCACTCTGACTCGCTACCCTCCTGACAGGCCTACGAAACCAACCCTCTGCTTCCCTAGGACACCTTCTCCCCGAAGGGACGCCAACCCCACTTATCCCAGCCCTAATCATGATCGATACCACTAGCCTCTTAATTCGACCACTAGCATTAGGGGTCCGCCTCACAGCAAATCTCACAGCAGGCGACCTATTAATCCAACTCATCTCTATAGCCACCACCGCCCTACTCTCAATCATACCAGCCATCTCAATCCTAACTACACTAATCCTACTCCTACTAACAATCCTAGAAGTAGCTGTAGCTATAATCCAAGCCTACGTCTTCGTCCTCCTTCTAAGCCTCTACTTACAAGAAAACATCTAATGGCCCACCAAGCACACTCATACCACATAGTAGATCCAAGCCCTTGACCCATCTTCGGAGCAATCGCTGCCTTACTTACTACCTCCGGACTAGTCATATGATTTCACCACAATTCTTCCCAACTCCTTACCTTAGGCCTACTCTCCATAATCCTAGTTATACTACAATGATGACGTGACGTCATCCGAGAAAGCACATTCCAAGGCCACCACACCCCAACCGTCCAAAAAGGCCTGCGATATGGAATGATCCTATTCATTACATCAGAAGCATTCTTCTTCCTAGGGTTCTTCTGAGCATTCTTCCACTCCAGCCTAGTCCCTACCCCAGAACTAGGGGGACAATGACCCCCAACAGGAATCCAACCCCTAAACCCTATAGAAGTTCCTCTACTAAACACAGCCATCCTCCTAGCCTCAGGAGTTACCGTTACATGAGCCCACCACAGCATCACAGAAGGCAATCGAAAACATGCCATCCATGCACTAACCCTAACAATCCTACTAGGATTCTACTTCACTGCACTACAAGCAATAGAATACTACGAAGCACCATTCTCAATCGCCGACGGGGTCTATGGCTCAACCTTCTTCGTAGCAACAGGATTTCACGGACTCCATGTAATCATTGGGTCTTCCTTCCTATCAATTTGCCTCCTACGCCTAATCAAATATCACTTCACATCAAACCATCACTTCGGATTTGAAGCCGCAGCCTGATATTGACACTTCGTAGACGTCATCTGATTATTCCTCTATATAACCATTTACTGATGAGGATCCTGCTCTTCTAGTATACTTAATACAATTGACTTCCACTCTCTAGAATCTGGTTCAACCCCAGAGAAGAGCAATAAACATAATCACGTTCATACTCCTCCTATCCCTTGCCCTAAGCACTATCTTAACTACATTAAACTTTTGACTTGCCCAAATCACTCCAGACTCAGAAAAACTATCCCCCTACGAATGTGGATTCGACCCACTAGGCTCCGCTCGCCTTCCATTCTCAATCCGATTCTTCCTAGTAGCCATCCTATTCCTGCTATTCGCCCTAGAAATCGCACTCCTACTCCCACTTCCCTGAGCCACACAACTTCAATCTCCTACATCCACCTTAACTTGAGCCTCTATCATTATCCTCTTACTCACACTAGGACTTGTCTACGAATGATCTCAAGGAGGCCTAGAATGAGCAGAATAAACAGAAAGTTAGTCTAACTAAGACAACTGATTTCGACTCAGTAGACCATAGCCTGTCACTATGACTTTCTTTATGTCATTCACACATTTAAGCTTCTACTCAGCCTTCACTCTAAGCAGCCTAGGATTAGCCTTCCACCGAACCCATCTAATCTCTCCCCTCCTATGTTTAGAAAGTATAATATTATCCATATATATCATCCTATCAATCTGACCCGCCGAAAACCAAGCAACTACCTTCACCCTAATACCAATCCTCATACTAACATTCTCTGCCTGCGAGGCTGGCACAGGCTTAGCAATACTAGTAGCCTCCACACGAACTCACGGCTCAGACCACCTACACACCCTAAACATACTACAATGCTAAAAATCATTCTACCAACAATTATGCTCCTACCAACCGCCCTCCTATCCCCCCCGAAATTCCTATGAACTAACACCCCAACACGCAGCCTAATAATTGCAGCCCTTAGCCTCCAATGATTACTCCCCACATACTTCCCCTACAAAAATCTAACCCAATGAACTGGCATTGATCAAACCTCCGCTCTACTACTAGTTCTATCATGCTGACTCCTACCCCTTATAATCATTGCAAGTCAAAACCACTTACAGCACGAGCCACTCTCTCGAAAACGAACCTTCATCGCAACCCTAATCACTATCCAACCATTCATCATCTTAGCCTTCTCAACCACAGAGCTAACACTATTTTATATCTCATTCGAAGCCACCCTAATCCCCACACTAATCCTAATCACACGGTGAGGAAACCAACCAGAACGCCTAAGTGCTGGCATTTACCTACTATTCTACACACTCATTAGTTCCCTTCCCCTTTTAGTTACTATCCTATATCTCAACACACAAACAGGTACTCTCCACCTAGCAATACTAGAACTAACCCCCTTCACACTAACCAGCTCCTGAACTGGTCTCCTATCTAGCCTAGCCCTATTAATAGCATTTATAGTCAAAGCCCCCCTATATGGATTCCACCTATGATTACCCAAAGCCCATGTAGAAGCCCCCATTGCAGGATCCATATTACTTGCCGCCCTACTCCTCAAACTCGGCGGATACGGCATCATACGCCTCACCCTCCTAATAGGTCCCCTCTCTACCCCCCTGCACTATCCATTCCTAACATTAAGCTTATGAGGGGCACTAATAACCAGCTCAATCTGCCTACGACAAACAGACCTAAAATCACTCATCGCATACTCATCCGTAAGCCACATAGGACTAGTCATCGCCGCAGGTATAATCCAAACACATTGATCATTCTCAGGTGCAATAATCCTCATAATCTCCTACGGCCTCACCTCCTCTATACTCTTCTGCCTAGCAAACACAAACTACGAACGAACCCACAGCCGAATCCTCCTCCTAGCTCGAGGCTTACAGCCTATTCTACCACTCATAGCAACCTGATGACTACTAGCCAACCTAACAAACATAGCACTACCACCAACAACCAACCTAATAGCCGAACTAACCATCATAGTCGCACTATTCAATTGATCCAACCTCACAATCATCTTAACCGGAACAGCAACCTTTCTAACCGCCTCATACACCTTATTCATATTATTATCCACCCAACGAGGCCCACTCCCCACCCACATCACATCACTCCAAAACTCAAACACCCGAGAACATCTACTAATAGCTCTCCACATTATCCCCCTACTACTCCTCATCCTTAAACCCAGCCTCATCTCAAGATACTCCCCTATGCACGTATAGTTTCAACCAAAACATTAGACTGTGATCCTAAAAATAGAAGTTAAACCCTTCTTACCTGCCGAGGGGAGGTAACCCACCAAGAACTGCTAACTCTTGCATCTGAGTTTAAAACCTCAGTCCCCTTAACTTTTAAAGGATAACAGCAATCCACTGGTCTTAGGAACCACTCATCTTGGTGCAAATCCAAGTAAAAGTAATGGATACCACACTACTCCTCAACACATTCATACTCCTAACACTAACAATTATCCTAACCCCAATACTCCTTCCCCTACTATCAAACAACCTAAAAAACTCCCCTGCCACTATCACACAAGCCGTCAAAATCGCTTTCCTAACAAGCCTCGTACCAACAACACTATTCATGTACTCAGGCATAGAGAACATCATCTCCCACTGAGAATGAAAATTTATCATAAACTTCAAAATCCCCCTGAGCTTTAAAATAGATCAGTACTCAATAATATTCCTCCCTATCGCACTATTTGTTACATGATCCATCCTCCAATTTGCAACATGATACATAGCCTCAGAACCGTACATTTCAAAATTCTTCTCATACCTACTTACCTTCCTAATCGCTATATTAACCCTAACCATTGCCAACAACATATTTCTATTATTCATTGGCTGAGAAGGCGTAGGGATCATATCCTTCCTCCTCATTGGCTGATGACATGGACGAGCAGAAGCCAACACAGCCGCCCTTCAAGCCGTACTCTACAATCGAATCGGAGACATTGGCCTCATCCTCAGCATAGCATGACTCGCCTCAACCATAAACACCTGAGAAATCCACCAAACCCCCTCCTTAACACAAACCCCTACACTACCCCTACTAGGACTAATTTTAGCAGCCACCGGAAAATCAGCCCAATTTGGCCTCCACCCCTGACTCCCCGCTGCCATAGAAGGCCCAACCCCCGTCTCCGCCCTACTCCACTCTAGCACAATAGTAGTCGCCGGAATCTTCCTACTTATCCGCACTCACCCAATATTAACCAACAATCAAACCGCCCTCACCATCTGTCTATGCCTAGGCGCCCTATCTACATTATTCGCCGCTACCTGCGCCCTCACACAAAATGATATCAAAAAAATCATCGCCTTCTCCACATCAAGCCAACTAGGACTAATAATAGTCGCCATTGGCCTAGACCTTCCACAACTAGCATTTCTCCACATTTCAACCCATGCTTTCTTCAAAGCCATACTATTCTTATGCTCCGGATCAATCATCCACAATCTTGCCGGAGAACAAGACATCCGAAAAATAGGAGGCCTACAAAAATCACTCCCCATTACCACTTCTTGCTTAACTATCGGCAACCTCGCACTAATGGGCACTCCCTTCCTGGCAGGATTCTACTCAAAAGATCTCATCATCGAAAACCTTAACACATCCTACCTAAACACCTGAGCCCTCCTCCTTACACTCCTAGCCACAACATTCACCGCAACCTACAGTCTCCGAATAACTCTACTAGTACAAACAGGCTCCACCCGCACATCCACAATCTCCGCAATAAACGAAAACGACCCCACAATTACCTCCCCCATCCTTCGTCTAGCCCTAGGTAGCATCCTCGCTGGCCTCCTAATCACATCCTACCTCCCACCCACAAAAACTCCACCAATAACCATACCAATCTTAACAAAAACCGCTGCCATTATCGTCACAGCCCTAGGCATTATCCTCGCTCTCGAACTATCAAACATAACCACCACCCTAACCTACCCAAAACCAAACCCCTACCTAAACTTCTCATCAACATTAGGGTACTTCAATCCCCTAACCCACCGCCTTAGCTCTACTAACCTACTAAATAGCGGACAAAAAATCGCCTCACACCTAATCGACCTATCATGATATAAAAAAATAGGCCCAGAAGGACTCGCTGACATACAACTCATAGCAACCAAAACCTCAACCACCCTCCACTCAGGACTAATCAAAACCTACCTAGGTTCCTTCGCCTTATCAATCCTTATCGCCCTACTACTAATTTAAACAACACACCAATGGCCCCCAACCCACGAAAATCCCACCCACTCCTAAAAATAGTCAACAACTCCCTAATCGACCTCCCCACTCCCCCAAACATTTCCGCCTGATGAAACTTCGGATCCCTCCTAGGTATCTGCCTAGCAACACAAATCATCACCGGCCTTCTACTAGCTATACACTATACTGCAGACACAACCTTAGCCTTCTCATCAGTAGCTCACACATGCCGAAACGTCCAATATGGATGACTAATTCGTAACCTACATGCAAACGGAGCCTCATTCTTCTTCATCTGCATCTACCTCCATATCGGACGAGGATTCTACTATGGATCTTACCTCTACAAAGAAACCTGAAACACAGGAGTAATCCTACTACTAACCCTCATAGCAACTGCCTTCGTAGGCTACGTCCTCCCCTGAGGACAAATATCATTCTGAGGTGCAACAGTCATTACCAACCTCTTCTCAGCAATCCCATACATCGGCCAAACCCTCGTAGAATGAGCCTGAGGGGGATTCTCAGTAGACAACCCCACATTAACCCGATTCTTTGCCCTACACTTCCTCCTCCCCTTTCTAATCGCAGGCCTCACCCTTATCCACCTCACTTTCCTCCATGAATCAGGATCTAACAACCCCCTAGGAGTTGTATCAAACTGTGACAAAATCCCATTCCACCCCTACTTCTCCACAAAAGACCTTCTGGGATTTATCATCATACTCACTCCACTCCTAACCCTAGCCCTATTCTCCCCTAACCTCTTAGGGGACCCCGAAAACTTCACCCCAGCCAACCCACTAGTAACTCCTCCTCATATCAAACCAGAATGATACTTTCTATTTGCATACGCTATCCTACGCTCAATCCCTAACAAACTTGGAGGAGTACTAGCCCTTGCTGCCTCCGTACTAATTCTATTCCTATGTCCATTCCTCCACAAATCCAAACAACGCACAATAACATTCCGCCCCCTATCACAAATCCTATTTTGAGTCCTTGTAGCTAACCTACTTATCCTAACCTGAGTAGGTAGCCAACCAGTAGAACACCCATTCATCATCATCGGCCAACTAGCCTCCCTCACCTACTTCACTATTCTCCTAATCCTCTTCCCCCTTATCGGAGCTCTAGAAAACAAAATACTTAACTACTAAAATACTCTAATAGTTTATTAAAACATTGGTCTTGTAAGCCAAAGAATGAAGACTCCACCCCTTCTTAGAGTTACCCCAACCCAAATATCAGAAAAAAAGGACTTAAACCTCTATCTCCAACTCCCAAAGCTGGCATTTTCATTAAACTATTCTCTGACACCCCCCCCTAACTGCCCGAATTGCACCACGAGAAAGTCCCCGCACAAGCTCCAATACAACAAACAGAGTCAACAGTAAACCCCACCCACCCATCAAAAACATCCCCACCCCCCAAGAATAGAACATAGCCACACCACCAAAATCCAACCGAACAGAAAGCATCCCCCCACTATCAACTGCTACCACCCCTCACTCCCACCCCTTAACAAAGCCACCCACCACTACCCCCAAAATCAGCACTAAAGCAAACCCAACCCCATACCCTATAACACGCCAATCTCCCCATGCCTCAGGAAAAGGATCAGCTGCCAACGACACAGAGTACACAAAAACCACTAACATCCCCCCCAAATACACCATAAACAAAACCAACGACACAAAAGAAAGGCCAAGACTTACCAATCACCCACATCCAACAACAGAAGCAACTACCAAACCAACCACCCCATAATATGGTGAAGGATTAGATGCAACTGCTAATCCCCCTAACACAAAACACACCGCTAAAAAAACAATGAAATAGGTCATAAAGGTTCCTACTTGGCTTTTCTCCAAGACCTACGGCCTGAAAAGCCGTCGTTGTTACTTCAACCATAGAAACACAGTCTACACAAACACCATTAGCCCTATGACGTATGCCCCCCTACCCCCCATAATACAGGGATGTTCCTAGAATCATTATGAGTTCTATTGGCTTTATGTCATACTAGCATTCATCTATATACCCCATTACATTAAATGATACCTAGGACATACACCTTAATACCCGTACTAAAACCATAAACTGTTAACCAGGGCAGGCAAAAACACTCTACGAATATGACACCACAGGGGATTAAGAATGTAATGTTCTACCACCATACCCTAAAATCCTCGTACTAAAACCATTAGAACTCTCGGTTATGCATAAACCTATTACCCCTACGAGAGAGAATCTCAGGTACCAAAGAAATCCATGTTAGGTAGACTGAACCTGCCACCATTTCTTGAAGTGCCGGTAGCTGTCGTATTGGGTTATTTATTGATCGTACCTCTCACGCGAGACAGCTACGCACCGTAGTTCCTAATTACGTGACCAGCTTCAGGCCCATTTACTGCCCCTATAGCTTAATTATACACACCGGTGAGCCTTGCTCTTTTGCGCCTCGGGCTGTTTCTTCATGAGCATAGTATGGCTCCTCCCTTTCCTTTTCTCTTCACGAGACCTTTGGTTCGTTATATTCGTTCTTCTCACCCGTAATCGCGGCATCTGTATTGCTTTTTCACTTTTGGTTCTTTTTCTGGGGGCTGCTTCACAGGTGGCCCCTCCAGTGCGGGGAGGTGCAAACATTCAAGACATGAACATCTTATGACATGCGTCCTGTTTTTTGGCCTTCAGGAGTAGCTGAATGAGACGGTTTGCGTATAACGGGAATCATTTTGACACTGATGCACTTGCTACCGCATTTGGTTATGGAGTATCCACTAACTACTTATATATGTTGCTTTTTAGTTCATGCTTGTTAGACATAATTTTCCAGCTATTTTACATTCCTCTAAATTCCCTTAATACTGCAAATCGACACCAGTAACTTTTCTACTAATCTTCCCAAACACACCATCATCATAATTTTTTCATTTTTTCAATTTTTTTCATCACACCATCACTTAACATTACCACTGAAATTACATTAATAATCTAATTAACATTTTTCAACATTTATCATGTTAATTTTTTCATAAAAACACCATAATTTACTAAAGCAACCCTACTAGAACAAATTTATACATCATCCATCATATCAATCAACAACAAACACTAATAACAAACACTAATAACAAACACTAATAACAAACACTAATAACAAACACTAATAACAAACACTAATAACAAACACTAATAACAAACACTAATAACAAACACTAATAACAAACACTAATAACAAACACTAATAACAAACACTAATAACAAACACTAATAACAAACACTAATAACAAACACTAATAACAAACACTAATAACAAACACTAATAACAAACACTAATAACAAACACTAATAACAAACACTAATAACAAACACTAATAACAAACA